>NC_143042.1:40100000-40277500 GCF_057628025.1 Oncorhynchus mykiss
CCGACAAGTCAAGCCACGATTTGTGCTTTGAGGTACAGGAAACGCCAGCTGAGCACTTTTTCACACATACACTTCATGACACTACACCACATCCTCGTCCCAATACCAGACCCCCTATTGCCTGCGTTTCCTTCTTACGTCCATCAAGATAAAGTGACCCCATATAAAGGTGCTACAGTAAGTATGATTGGCCAATACAGTACAAAGAATACAGGTCCCTACGCCCAGCTCTCTTCCCATTGGTCACTGTCCTCTTCACATCTCATGTTGATTGGTTCATTACGACGACAACAATATAAAAACAGGAAGTACTTTTGTTTCTACACCTGTGCTGCTTTACGGTTGGTTGGGCTTGGAATCTGGAATGCCAAGGGGTGATTCAATCCAGAGACAATTTTTCCTCATTCTAATTTTTTGGGGTTGAAATGAGAAAATCCAGCATGGTCCACTTTGGCTTGCATTTGCATTGCAGTGCCTTGTAATGAACAGAGGAGGGTAGTACAGAGAGAGACCAGTCTTAGTAGGTTTCGGTAATGTTGTGTGCAAGGTCTGCTGTGTGTGTGTGTAAGAGAGAGGGAGGATGAGGAGCGCAGGACTGAGAGAGGGATTGTGGAGGAATGAAGGAGTGCAGAGCCGAAGTGCGGAGTCGTTCACTCAGCCGTCGGATAAAGAATGATTCCGGAGGGGAAACGTTGGGGCAGGAGGGGAAATGTTGGGGCAGAACGGGAGAGAGAAGGAATAGAAACGGGCCAGTAGATTTGTCTGACGCAGAGAAGGAGGAATGAAAAAGAACAAATCTCCCCTTTCTTTGCATGTTTCTCTCTTTCAGCTGCTCATACCTACATTCTTGAAACCCTTCTCTCTTGATTACATTAACATACTCTTGCTATTTTTTCCTCGTTGCCTTTTTCTCTCTGCCAACACTTCTCCCCCAGAGTCAGCTTACGGGCCTCTTTCCTTCTTTCCTTCCCTCTTTCCCCCTCTATTTTTTTGGCCAGACAATTCACCTTCCTCTCACTATAAATTGTCCATGTTTTACTTCAAAGCAGTGCCTTTTGGATTCTCTCTCTCTTTCTCCCTGCCTCCCTCCACCTCCCTCTCTCTCTCACTATCCATCGTCCATGCTTTACTGCAAAGTGCCGTCTCTTCTTTTGGATTCTGTCTCTCTCTGTGCTTCTCCACCTCTCCCTCCATCTCTCCATCCCTCCATCCTCAGGGTTTCTTGGGTCGTCCGTTGCGGGGCAGGTTCTCCACGGTGTTACTGAGGCGGTACTTGACGATGATGCTGTGCACCGTGGACTTAGGCATCCTCAGCTCCTGCCCGATGGACCCCTCCGATTTGCCGTCCTTCCACAGGTCGACCACGCGCTGCCGCTGCATGATGTCGTGCTCCTTGGTCTTCAGGAAGCCGGCGCCGCCGCCACCCGGGGCTTCTGGGGCTTCTGTGGGGGCAGACAAGCGGCAGAGCTGTAGAGACTGGGTGGGACTGGGAGGGAGAGGTAGGGGTCACCACGTCAACGCCACGGCAACACCCCAGCAACGCCATGGTAACACGAGCGACAGTCAGTCAGTTCAGGCAGTCTGGCCCTCAAAACTCCACTACTGAGGGTCAGCTTCCTCGAGGTGTCATGGAAACAACAAAAACCACAACATCATTGTTACACTTCCCAAAGGGCAACCCATTTTGAGGGACAGTCAATGTTGTTGAAAGTTTGTGTTCTCCCAATTCAGGTGTGTTGAAATGCCATTACATTTTGCTTGGAGTTCACCGAGGTTAGCTACAGTTACACAGTGAGAAAAGATGCAGGGCAGACAGAAGTTGTTTATTTTGACGCAGCAGCAGCTTTGCGTACTCAGGACTGGGATGAGGTGACCAGACTGTTGATGTGAGGTTATTATGAGGTCATAGAAGTGTTAGCTTTTTCCATTCACTATTTTTCCTCACTCGCTCCCTCCGCTCCTCTCCTCCACCCTCGCCTCTGTCTCTCTTCTCTCCCCACTCTCTCATCTTTCTCCCTCTCCTATCATTTCCTGCTCTCTCTCTCCCCCTCTGCTCTTCTCGCTCCCCCTCTCTCTCCCTCTCTTCCTTTTCTCTAAAAAGGGGTCACCAACCAGAGCTACCCTAATCAAGACAACAAACCCAACGCACCCCCATATACCAAATATTTATAGCTCTACCCAGAGAGCGCATTCATTCGTTCAGACTGTCTGTGTGTTCAGCTGCTTAGCGTTCATCTCAGCACGGTCCACTCAGGCTCAACACCCACAGAGAACAGACAGACGGTGTGTGATCTAGCGACTATTTCTGAACACCAGCGTTCAGCCCAGCGTTCTGTTCAGCCAAGCCTCAGAGAGTTCTGGTTCACAAGTCTCAACAAGGAGTTTACACAAGCAACTTCTGTGTGGTTTGGTGTCCTCTTAAAATACCTTTGTACAAAGTCCCTGGAGACCGAATTACATCTTGGCACCGCGACGCGGTACGAAATGAACTAACGGCACATTTTCAGAAAAAGAAAAAACAAATCTCCCAGAATGCTATGTCTTAGACTGATGGGTCCCACTGCAAATACATAAATCAAGATGTAGGAATGCAGGTCCACACTACAGACGGACTGGATCACAGCACCCGGGATCAGCCAGGCCAATACAGAGGAATACCAGTGGGGAGTATCAGGTTTACCAAATATCTCTGCATCTCTGTTAGAGTTCTGTTACACACTCCAGAGCAGACGTATCTGGTCAACATCTGCTGTAGCCAAACTAAATGGAGGGAAAACAAATTGTTGGCAGTTGGATTGGACATAAAAACGCCCCCCCCCCCCCAAAAAAAAAAAATTGTTTGTGGGGTTCCAACGTACTGGACATATTCTTGCAAGCTTTGGTTCAGAATAGCTAATAGAAAACCGTTTGTAGGGTTTTCAACAATTGAAAAGATAAAAGGGCAAATCCTAACTTCCACCAAGTAGAATTTTCAAATCTCCCAATATTGACATCAAGGCATGACTAAGTGAAAGTTCAACTTAAGTGGAAGGATTCACCATAGAAACAGAATGACATCATTCCAGTTCTGAGGGTTCCGCCCCAAAGTGACAAAAGATATTGACATCAGAGATCGTGACTAGCAGTGAACCTGACACCACTAACAGCAACGAAAACAAAGACAAAGTGGATCTCACTGATCTAAGTGTCTCCTGCATTGCCAGGGTTTATTGAGTCATGACAGATGAGAGGACTTTCTCAACTCAGTTTTCTTCAATAAATAGTGCTTAGAAGGATGTTTCAAACCAGGGAGTAATCCCACAGTGCCATTTGAGAAAAAAACGCTGACTACTACACACTAGCTAGACACGTTCACACTGCGATTTAACCCTGGGCTGAGAGACATCTTTAGCCCGGGGCTAATCGAGTATTCACACATGTACGTTCTGAAGTGGGCTAGCACCAGAAACAAAATGCCAAAATAGCCAGTGTGAATAGCCAGTGTGAAACGGGGTCGGGAATAATGCATAGAATTGTCACTGTCCAATCACAAGAGCTGCACTTTCTCTTCATTTGCATATGCTTGTGATGCCTGTGATGTGTTCTGCACTCTATTTTGATAAGTACATTTATACTATTACATCTTTCCATCTGAGGACAAAAGAAACTGAAATACTTTTATCCGTACAAAAACAAACACGGTTGCTAGGCAGGCTGGCCAACGTCTTCCCACTGGGCACACATGGGTTGAATCAACGTTGTTTCCACGTTATTTCAACGGAATTACGTTGACCCAACGTGGAATAGACGTTGAATTGACATCTGTGCCCAGTTTCATTTAGCTAGCCTCTGAAGCCACACACTCTACAGCTGGAAGGGCAGCAAACGCTCCATTTCCGTCTGTTTTCATAGGTTTAATATTGACATTTAATTGTATATAGCTATCCATGATAATAATATTGTTGGATGATTCTTGCCTGGATCAGAAAAGTCGATGTATCTTCCCTGCACAGCGTTCTCTATACAGAGCAAGATCGCATTTCAAGTGAGAAAAAAATGTTTCCGAAGGTCGGCAAGGCAGACAGCAAGGTTTATACAAACCATCACTGTTGGAAATAAAACGCTAGGCTGGAAGCAAGAGGGAAATGAATATGTTAATAAATGCCTTAATCCTTATAAAATTGGTCGCGCTGCAGAGATAGAATGTTGGTCGCGTGTTGTGTTTCTCTGTTATCCCAGGGCTTTGGAATACAAGTGTGAATCCTTAGCCCATGGCAAAAGCTCAGCCCAGGGCTAACAAATGCTTGTGTGACACAAAGGATAAGCTAGCCCAGGGCCAGTCTTAGCCCGGGGCTAAGAACAACGCAGTGTAAAAAGGCCTAGAAGCATTAACCTCACCATTATGATCTATATAGCAACGGGCACAAATATCTCACTACAAAATGTATGACCATATAAAGATGCTACATTCCCCAGATTTGACCCATCTGTCCCAAGATGCCAGAGCCAGAAGCCAATGCATTCTAAACCCTACCTCATTAGGCCTATATCAACATAAATATAGTGCAATACACTGGTATAATGCAAACTCTCAGAGATACTGCAGCTTAAGCTAAATGGATTTGTCTTCTCTGCTTGGACTGTACAGACGCCCTACTTGGAACGAGCACACACACAAACACACACACACACACACACACACACACACACACACACACACACACACACACCAAAGACACACAGACACACACACATAAACACAAACCACATTTTTTCCAAAGCTTCACTGATGAAGGATTTATAGTGACTTGTTGACTTTATCAGATAATAAATAATAAATGAAGGATTTCGGCAAGAAATGCAGCAGCTGCAGTGTAGCAACCCATAAAAAAAACTTCTAACTGATAGGAACATGGAATCATTCATTAGTAGTTTTGGAAAGCCCTTTTCAGTGAATGGGTGTTACAGCACAGTGTAGCCACTGACCTGATACGAAAGATCCAGGGGGCATCTGGCTGTAGTTGGCCCCTCCCATGGGTAAGATTCCGGGGGGGACGGGGGTGAAGGTGGGTCCAAAGTTCTGAGGAGTGGCGTAGGGTCCTGGAGGGATGGTCTGGAGGGAGAGGGAGCGGGGACAGACTGTCAATTTGATGATCGATCGAAATCAAAAAAGAATAATCAGAAGCCTGAGTGTGTGTGTGTGTGTATATATGTGTCTGTGTGTGTTCACAGGTAGTTTGTGTGTATGCGTGTGCGCGAGCTTGCGTTACTGTGTGTGTATGTGTGCTCCTGCGTGTGTGTGTACTCAGTCTACTTACCGGGGGAGTGTGTGTGTCGGTACCCTTGCTGGCTAGTCTGCTGAGGATGCTCCTCTCTGACATCTGCAGGCGTGCGGCGATGGGCGGGACTCGGGACAGTGTGGCAGGGAGCCGCGTCACGTCAGCCTTCATGTCACTCAGCAGCTCCTCCAACTGGTTCAGCACTGAAATTACAACAACTCAACGGTCAATTCATTCCATTAGCCATTCCAAGCAGCTATTAGATCAGTAAATTACTGTTAACCATTCCAAGCAGCTATTGGTGTGTTAGTATTAACCATCAACTACGTACTCTATCAGTCTCCCACTAGGTTTGAGTTACATTGTACAGTGAGAGAATTTAGGCCACAGGGCATGTAGAATCGGTTGTGTTGGAAGCAAAAGCCTGCCCCCACTGAAGCACTACAATATTGAACGCTCATTTTCGTTTAATGTCACGAAACCGACATGGCACATTTTGTATGAACGGATCTCTATCTTTCTGGACCGTTGTAGAATACTGAAAAAGTCAAGCCAGTATGTTGTCAATACAAACATACCAACTCGTCAGAGATCGGATGAGGACATTTTCTGAACTAACAAAGAAGTCTGGTAACTGAGATTGTAACTCTATCCTGAAGTTGATATTGTGAAATGTTAGCTTCTGGCAGCAGCAGCTCTGTGAGGCCTGGTCTGCTGACAGATTCAGGTCAAAGAACGTTGAAAAGATGTAGTCTGGGAGATTGTTTCTTTATCTTAATTTCTGATATAAATGCGTACAGACGCACACCACACACACACACAGAAAGGGGAGGGAGATTTTGTGTGTGTATGTGTGTGTGTGGGTGTGTGTGTGGGGGTGTGTGTGTGTGCGTGTGCGTGCGTGTGCGTGTGTGTGTGTGTGTGTGTGTGTGTGTGTGTGTGGGTGTGTCCCTCACCCTTGTGCAGCACTGCGTTGGCAGGTTTGTTCCCGGCCAGGGACTCCTTGCTGAGGTGCTGGTGGGACTCAGCCAAACACTCCACCTCGGCGAAGCGGGCGTTCAGGGCCATGGCGGGGTGGACCGGGTCCTGGGTCATATTCAGGTAGGCTGCCCTCCTCAGCTGCTCCTCGATCACCAGGGCCTGCTCTAATAACTGGGGGGAGGGGAGGGGGGGTGAGTCAGTTCTTTCATCAAGGATTGTCCTAAAACTTGTCTGCTTCTTGACATATGTGTTCACTGGCCAACATGTACAGTGTGTACTGCATTTCATGGGAAGAAAGTTTTATTGAGTTTAATTTATCTGAATCGCAATGAGGAAGATGTTCGAGAAACATAGGAAGAAAGAGGAGAGATAAACAGAACGTGAGGATGGCATGAGGAGGAGGAGAGACGAACGAGTCAGAGAAAGACAAATGATGTAGCCACCATCATTGTGTGAAAGTGAGAATGCGGATGTTGAGGTCAGGGCATGAAACATGTGAGGCCATCAAAAACAGGATGAGTGTCATTTCACAAACGCACCGGTCAGCAATACCACCCTGGTATCTGTCTGTCAATTCCATATCTGTCATTCATAGGCTTACATCTTTCAAACATATGTGTTCTATTAGATATTGAACTGCACTTAAATCCAGTGAGCTCCAAAAGTATTGGGACCGTGACACATGTTTCTGGCCCTGTACTCCAGCACTTTGAATTTGACTATAAGGTTCATGTGCAGACTATCATCTATAATTTGAGGGTATTTTCATCCATATCGGGTGAACCGTTTTGAAATTATAACACTTTTTGTACATAATCCCCCCCATATTATGGGACCAAACTCACTTATTTTTTTATTTAACTAGGCAAATCAGTTAAGAACATATTCTTATTTTCAATGACGGCCTAGGAACAGTGGGTTAACTGCCTTATTCTGAGGCAGAATGACAGATTTAATAATAAATTACATTCAAAGTATTTTCTAATTGACAAAAAATGTATTCTAAATAAATCTAAAAACATAAAAAGTACACAAGGCACTTGTGCAAAAAGTAAAAATCTTACATTGGGATTTATTTCTACCTTTACCTTGTCAGCTCGGGGTTTCGATCTAGCGACCTTTTGGTTTCTGGCCCAACACTCCAACCACTAGGCTACCTACCGCCCCACTTACATGTGTATTGAAGTAGTAAAAGTTATTTGGTTCCGTATTCCTAGCACGCAATGACTAACTACATCAAGCTTGTGACTCTACACATTTGTTGGATGCATTTGCTGTTTGTTTTGGTTGCGTTTCAGATCATTTTGAGCCCAATAGAAATGAATGGTAAGGTATTGTGTCATTTTGGAGTCACTTTTATTGTAAATAAGAATAGAATATGTTTCTAAACACTTCTACATTAATGTGGAAGCGACCATGACTATGGATAATCCTGAATGAATCGTGAAGAATGATGAGTGAAAGATATAGAAGCACAAATATCATACCCCCAACACATGCTAACCTCTCACCATTACAATAACAAAGTTAGCATTTTTTTTTTGGGGGGGGGGGGTATGGAACACAACCAAAACAAACAGCAAATGCATCTCACATTTGTAGAGTGACAAGCTTGACGTAGCCATTGCATGCTATGACTGTGGGACCAAACATACTTAACTTTTTACTACATTAATACACATATAACTGATTTTGTCCCAATACTTTTGGTCCACTAAAATGACGGGACTATGTACAAAAAGTGTTATAATTTCAAAACGGTTTGCCCGATATGGATGAAAATACCCTCAAATGCAAGCTGACAGTCTGCACATGAACCTCAGTCATTGTATCATTTCAAATCCAAAGTGCTGGAGTACAGAGCCAAAACAACAACAACAAAATGTCACTGTCACAATACTTTTGGAGCTCACTGTATGTCCTGAATTGTGTTCATCTTGTCTGTGTCATGGTTGTGTGGTGTCATAGTTAAGTGATGGTTATGTTATAGTATGTCATGTGATGTGTAGGGCCCAGAGAGTTTCCTGGCCTTTTAGTTATTCAACGCTATGTATCCTATGCCATGTTACACTGCTATGCAATGTCATGTCATGCTATGTCATGTCCGGTTATGTCATTTTATGTCACGCCATGTGGTGTCGTACCTTGAAGCGGCGGGCCAGGAACTTGTTCTTCATCTCCAGGAAGTTGCCCTTGTTGGCCTGCGACTTGAAGGGCTCGTTGACAATGGCGAACTGGGGGTCGTTCTGGATGTCCTGCCACCTCGCGTACCCATGACTGATACAGAGAGGTCAAGGGTCATACAAGCTCAATACATCATTGGCAAATCCCAAACAAACATCTAGCTTGTCAGTAGTAATAAGTATTTTAGCACAACTACTACTAGGCCTATGAATGGGGCTATCATCATCAAGCTTATTCCTATCGAATTCTTTCAGATCTTTATTGTGTTTCTTGTGTTAGGAGGGCTAGGGTTAGATTCGGGATTGGGAATTCTAGTGAAAGTCACAGAAATAGAACAAACAGAATGGACTTCCAATCTCTAGTCCGTGTGTAGATCTCTGCAGACACAATCTAATACTTCTCTGCTACACAAAGGCATCAGTGGATGGACTTGTTGACTTCTAACAAGAAGCCCCTGCCGCAGCAAGATCAATAAATAAACACGACAAGACGGTCTCCTTGGCAACCGCCGTCAAGGATACAGAACGATTCCCGCCAGCAGCCAGAAGTCGTGCCGCCGGTGCCAGATCTCATTCATCTTCCCAGAAGAGATGGCTGCCCGCTCCTCGTTCTGCCACAGCGTATGAAGCTCTGCAGGTTGAAACGTTAGCATAACGGTGTGTCAAAGTTATAACCATGTTAAAACAACCTGTGAGTTCTGCCACAGTGTGTGCAGCTCCGCAGGGGGACAATGTCAGCATAATGTCAATGTTATAACGTCAACATAATGTTGTTTTACTGTTAAATGAACAACGTGTGTTTGTCACAGTGTGTGTATCTCTGCAGGGTAAAGTCAATATAATATTCTATCAATGTTATAACAACAACCTGTGATACTGACTGAGGGTGAACTGGACCTCTATAGGAAAAAGTCAACACAACGTTGTGTCAATGTTAAAACCCTCATGCTAAAGCAACCCATGATACTAAATCCCTGTGTGTGGAGCTCAGTGTGGGTGAATATCAACATAACATTGAATGAATGTTGAAACAACCCTTGATATAGAGTGAGTTCTGCCACAGCTCTAACACACAGTGCCAGATATGACAGGGGTCATATGATAGGGGTCGTTTACCCGTGAAGCCCCCGTCAGCGATGTTGAACATGAAGCGCCGTCGCTCGGGTGGGATGATGGGGGGTTTCGGCAAGGTGTCTTTGGCAACCTCCTCCTTCGCCACTTCTTTCCCAGCATCCTTTTCACCTTTTACTTCCTCTGTGACCAAGAAGAACACAAGCAAGTTCCTTTAGATCAGTGGATGCCATTGAAATATACCTAAGAGTGTACATATATCTATCTACCAGTGACTAGTCAGTGAGTCACTAACTAACGAACTGACTAACTAGCAGACAGGTACAGACGGATGGACGGATGTACAGACAGGTGAGGTCACTCACCTTTCATCACGTCAGAGGGTAGCTGTCTGTCCATCTTCTCCTTGTTGTTTGATGTTTCTGTGGCGACAGGGGCTTCCTCGCTCCCCTTGTCGTTCTCCTTCTCTCTCCCCTTCTCCTCCTCCTCCATCTTCTCGCCAGGTGAGAGCGTTACACTACCTGGTTTCTCATCTTTGACCGCCGACCCTTGTTTAGTTGTTCCTCCCGGTGCGCCCCCCGTACTCTCCTCTTCTCCTTTCTTCTCCTCCACTGGGGCCGGAGGGGTGTCAGTCGTTTTTGTTTCTTTCCCCTCCTCTTTTGTACCACTCTCTTTCCTGTCTGTTGTTGTACTAGGGGATAATTCTTGCGGAGCACCTTTCGTAGGGATTGGAGGCTGGGGACAAGACAAAGCATAGTGTTCAGTGACAGTCGTTGGTATAACTAACTGTATGTAGGTCAGCAAGATTCATTAAGACTGTGAACTGTGTAATTAACAGCATTCAATCTCTCACCACTTCAGGATCTGCACTCCTGTTGCCCTCTACCGCTTTACCCCCTTCCGTCTCTTTCTCTCCATCTTTCTCTGGCTCAGACGGGGCCTTACCCTCCTCCTTCTCTCCCTCCTCCTTCTCTCCGTCTTTCCCGTTCTTCTCTAGTTTCTCTGAGGGAGCAGGGGTAGCTGAACACAACACACAGGCAGAGGGTCATCCCTCGCTCACACACACACATGTACACACGCACACAGTTATCACGGTCAGACTTGGAGTGCCCCCTGCTGGATATATTTGAGCTGCGCACTTGCCTACTTGTGTGTGTGTGTGTGTGTGTGTGTGCTTGTGTATGCATGCGTGTGTATGTACTTTGTTCACCCACCTGGTTTGGAGGTGCAGGGGGTGTTGTCTGAGGTACAGCTGGGGTCAGGGGTGGGCGTAGCAGTCTTCATGGTCCCTCCAGGGGAGGAGGCTCTGGAGGAGGAAGACACACTGACCTCTGGCCTCAGAGCCTCAGGCTTCATCTCTGGCTTCAGCTCTGGGAGACTCCACCGCCCGTTGATGTGCTCAAACTCCTGGATCTGAGGAGAAAGGAGGGGAGGGTTCAGAGACCAGGACCAAGCAGCTGTTAATCATTGTTGACTGGCAATAAAGTATTCTATTCTGTACTGTACTGTGCTGTTCTGTACTGTCCTATACTGTTATTTTCTGTACTGTTCTGTTCTAATTCTACTCTAGCCAACAGTCTCTTTCCCTGGGAAAGATGGGCTCTAATTTCTGTGGCTTTTCATTGATGTATCTTTATGTCATGAGGAAGTCACAGCCTGGGAAAATCTTAGTGGAGAGGAAAGAGGTCGAATGACTGTAAAATATCTCTATTTACTCATATGATTTCCTTTGTTAGATTCTGGTTTGACAGGTCTGAATGGGTGACAGCTGTGCTTAAAAAAAACAACAGTTGCTATTGGTTGAAATGTAACTAGCTAGCCTGTTAGTTTAGCATTGTGGTTGCTAGGATAGACTTTGACCCCTGACCTTCTTCTTGACCAGGGACATGACCCCGATGCGGGTCAGCACGGGCTGACGGCACAGGCCCTCCCTCGGCACGCCGTCGGCGAACGTCTCGGCGCCGTCGGCCACGGGCTCACACAGGTGACGCATGAACAGAGACACATACGCCCTGAAAGAGAAAGAGGAGAGAGAAGTGAGGGAGAGAGAGGAACCAGGCAGAGAGAGGCAGTAGGAGAGCAGAAAAGGGGGAGGGGGGGAAGAGAGAAAAAGGTTTCGAAAAACAGCAAACAAAGAGGGACCAGCAACTACAATGTAGTGTGAAGATCTCAGTGTAAGCTCATACTGTAGCCGGTGACACAAACAATCACAGTTCCTCTCCACTCACTTGAACTCCTTCTCGCTTTTGCCCCTCAGGTCTCTGACCAGCCACTGGCAGGAGAAGGCGTCCTGGGCGGGCATGCCCCAACGCATCACCGCGTTTAGGAAGGCCTTCCGCTGGCGCGTGTTGAAGCCCAACACCTAGAGGGTTAGAGGGGACATAAGGACGTTATAACACATTCACAACCCATACACGTTGCATTCATATGCAGTTCATAAGCCATGAGAGGGGGGACGGCGAGAGAGTAGTGACCAGGTGAAAGGTACTTCATAAGGACTTCATAACCCATACACAGCAGAACAGAAGGTTATGTTGTCTAACCTCCAGGTTGCCAGCCACTCTGGCCAACAGGGGGGGCAACGGCTTGTCTCTCTCGTTCCTCATCTGGCGGCGGGACTGTCTGCGAGAACCTGGAGCGAGAGAGAGGATTCAGGTAGAGCGAGAGAGAGAGAGAGAGAGAGAGAGGATTCAGGTAGAGCGAGAGAGAGAGAGAGAGCGAGAGAGAGAGAGAGAGAGAGAGAGAGAGAGAGAGAGAGAGAGAGAGAGAGAGAGAGAGAGAGAGAGAGAATGAGAGAATGAGAGTGATAGAGAGAGGAGGAGGAGAAGTCAGGAGAGTGGCTGGTAACCAGCATAGTACTTACGGTACCAGTTGACTTGGACTGAAATAGGTTTGGATGCCGGTACTGTTTATACAGAATTTAGGTGCAGTAGCTCCACAATACTTTGGAGCTAATATTCTATAAGAAGAACAGGAGCTCAAGCAGTAGGTCATTTGAGGTGCCAGTAGTCAGCTCCGCTGGGCTGCTGCCCAAGTCAAGCACGGGTACAAGTAAAGCAGACATAATATCAATCTAGTCTCTCCTTTAAAATCTAAACACTAAATGTGAGAATAAAATAACCTATCACAACACATTCAACAGAGAGGGCTTCATTCCAAATGTGTTGTGCCTTGTGTACTTTGGCCTACCTTCTGGTCTCTCGTCGAAGTCTTCATCCTCCTCCTCGGAGCCCACAGAGTACTCGGACTGGTTATCTGAAATACCAGTATGCCAGTCTGAAACAGCACATGGTGTACCGTCAACAGGCTAGGCCTGGTATCCCCATGCAGCTACTACTAGCAATACTTCAACAAAGCTTCAGCATTACTTTAGCATTACGTAACATATTGCACAAAGATCGTGTATGAAAATGTCTAAATCTAACAAAGAGCACAACATCCTTTTATCAACCATGAATGAACCAATACACGGACCTGACACAAAGTCTATCAACAACAAAAAGTTATTCAGAATGCCCCAGGTTGCCATAGTGATGCACCTACACCCATCTCCGTGACAACCACGACTGACGGTTCCCAACTACCTACCTTGGTCCTCCTGTGCTGCGTCGTTGTAGTTGACAGGCTTGCGGTTCCTCTTGCCCTTGCCCAGTTTACTAGCCAGGTCCTCCTGTTGTTGCTCATAGTGATGTCTCAGCAGCTTCTCCCAGTATTCTGGGTCCACACACTCCTCCTGCTTAATGATCTCACGCTCCACCTCCTCAATCTGGACACACACATGCAAGAACATGGAAGAACAGTTTACACATAACCAATGTGATATAATCTACTTACAAACTCTCCTATAGTTCAATGGAAAGTGGTAACGGCTTAGATTAGCATTAGAGGAACAAAAATACACCAACGTGCCATATAATATTTCTGTATAGATGCAAGCCTACAAAAAGTTGTAATCTGAAACAGCAATGTTATCACTTCTCTCTCTCTATCCTGCTCTCTCTCTCCCTCCCTCCCTCTCTCACCTTATCCTCCTCTCGGACCATGTATCGGGCCACTTTGAAGGAGCTCAGGTATTCGTTCATGTTCTGCATGTCCGTGTCATCCGTAGCGTCCTGGCTCCGGTCCAGCAACCTCTCGATGGCCGAGCTGTCGTAGTGGATCACACTGCCCTCATCGTCCCTGTTGTCTCCCGCTGGACACCGTAGGGGAGAGAGGGTGGACATACGTGGTGGTGAGAGGACTTTGGGGGAATAGGAAACGGTGATGAAACAAGGATGAAGATGTGACTAAAATCATTCCATATACAGATGTATGTAACAACCCAAAAAAGAAAGTATTAAGTCCCTAAAGAACCCCTCATATTAAATCCCTAAAGAACCGCTCATATTAAGTCCCTAAAGAACCCCTCAAATTAAGTCACTAAAGAACCCCTCATATTAAGTCCCTAAAGAACCCCTCATATTAAGTCCCTAAAGAACCCCTCAAATTAAGTCACTAAAGAACCCCTCATATTAAGTCCCTAAAGCACCCCTCATATTAAGGTCCTAAAGCACCCCTCATATTAAGTCCCTAAAGCACCCCTCATATTAAGTCACTAAAGAACCCCTCATATTAGGTCCCTAAAGAACCGCTCATATTAAGTCCCTAAAGAACCCCTCATATTAAGTCCCTAAAGAACCCCTCATATTAAGTCCCTAAAGAACCCCTCATATTAAGTCCCTAAAGCACCCCTCATATTAAGTCCCTAAAGAACCCCTCATATAAAGTCACTAAAGCACCCCTCATTTAAGTCCCTAAAGAACCCCTCATATTAAGTCCCTAAAGAACCCCTCATATTAAGTCCCTAAAGAACCCCTCATATTAAGTCCCTAAAGCACCCCTCATATTATGTACCTAAAGAACCCCACATATTATGTACCTAAAGAACCCCTCATATTAAGCTCTCGGCCTCCTATCCTCGCATTTGATATCCCTCCATCCTCCTCCTGCTATTGCTATCCTTCCCCCTTTCTCCTATCCTCCCTCCCTCCATCCCACATCAACAGGTGCCACAAAATGCTTGACAATAACTCACATTCAATCTCGTCCTTGAACAGCTCCTCGGTGCCAAACTTGAGGATGTCGTCCAGCTCCTGTTTGGACATGGATCCAGCCTTGGAGCCCAGGCCGGGCCGTACCACGAGGTGGGTCAACATCATCTTCCTCTTGGCCACCTGGGTGATGCGCTCCTCCACACTGGCACGGGTCACGAAGCGGTATATCATCACCTTGTTGGCCTGCCCGATGCGGTGGGCGCGACTGAACGCCTGTGGGGGAGGGAGGGTAGAGGGGGAGGGAGGAGTGAGACAGCAGGGTGGGATAAGGGAGATTGAAAGAAGTAGAGGGGGGTGAGACAGAGATGGGTAGAGAAGAGATAAGACGAAAAAAGAAAACGGAAAAACAAAATATGTCGTAAAAAACCATACAAGCTTTTAAAAATATTTGTATTATTTCTTATTGTTGTCGCATTGTCGAGAGGGAACCTGCAAGTACATGTGTATCCTGTGCATATGACAAATAAACATGGCTTGATTTGATACAAGAATGCTGTCAAGACTTGTTTCCATTGATGGAAATGTAGATTAATGACAGATCTGAGTGCATTGTGGGCTATAGAATGGCAGTGAATGGCAGACATTCTACCTGGATGTCATTGTGGGGGTTCCAGTCTGAGTCGAAGATGAAGACGGTGTCAGCTGTAGCCAGGTTAATACCCAAACCCCCTGCCCTGGTGGACAGCAGGAAACAGAACTGAGGCGCACCAGGAGCTGAGAGAGATAGAGAGAGGGTGGACTTGTATTACACACACCCAAATCTCACAAAAAAACTAAAAAGGCCCCTTTCATCTATAGGCTTGGCTTTTGTTTCTAGAGCCCTTAGACTATGAGTGTCTCCCTTACCATTGAACCGGTCTATGGCCTCCTGTCTCAGAGCCCCTGTGACTCCTCCGTCGATCCTCTCGTACTTATAACCCTCAAAGTCCAGGAAGTCCTCCAACAGGTCCAACATCTTAGTCATCTACCAGAGGTTAGTAGAGACAGGGAGGAGAGAGAGAGAACAGCGAAATGGTTATGGAAGTGCTAACAGTGCCCGTGTGTGTGTGTGTGTGAGTGTGTGTGTGTGTGTGTGTGTGTGTGTGTGTGTGTGTGTGTGTGTGCGTGTGTGCGTGCGTGCGTGCGTGCGTGCGTACCAACCTGTGAGAAGACGAGCACGCGGTGTCCTTGGTCCTTCAGTTTTCTCATCATCTTTTGCAGAAGAGTTAGTTTCCCAGAAGCCTTTGTGAGGTCCGTGCCCTCGTACGCTCCGCTTGCAGTCTTACGGGCCTCCTAATATCACGGTAAAGACAACACACCGCGTCCATGTGATGACATATACACAGATACAGCTTCTTTACTGAACTTGCTTATTTTAAATCACCGGACAAGGTCATCTGATAAATAACTTAAAGAATATAAACGTTTTATATTTCATAAACATCTATGTTTGGACATATTTACATTCATGCATATTGCTAGATTTCCCCCCTGGACTGTAATAGGCTGGATATATTTGTAGCTATAATACTCAAATCTACCAGAAGGTGTCACTGTACTGCAATTCAGAGGTGAATTACAGTCTTACAGTGGAAAATGTTGATACAGTATTCCTGTAACATAAATGACTATAAATAATTATGACGATAGTTACCATGGAGGCGACAGGGAAGAGGTAGGGGTGGTTGGCACACTTCTTCAGGTCCATCATGATGTTGAGTAGAGACACCTGGTTACCTCCTCCTTTCGAGTTCAGAGCCTCAAAGTTCCTCGTCAGAATCAACTTGTAGTATTTCCTGTTAAAAATACGTCAATTGAGACGGGCACAGTTAGAGTGTGATTGTTTTTATGATTAACTAGTCAAATACTCCCTCTCTCTGTCTTTTTCCATCTCTCCATCTACCACACTATTCACCTTCCCTCCCCTCTTCTTTCCGCTCTTCCCTCACTCTTTCATGACCTTTCTTTCATCACTACCTCTCTCTATTCCTGCCCTCCCTCCCTCCATGCATCACTACCTCTCTCTTTTCCTGTCCTCTCATCCTTCCTTACCCCTTCCCTTCCCTCCCTCCCTGACCTCCCTCCCTCCCTACAACCCTTACTTCTGCATGGGGCTGAGTTCCACTCGTACGATGAGCTCTGTCTTGGCCGGCATGTTCTTGAAGACGTCAGCCTTCAGCCTCCTCAACATGTGTGGGCCCAGCAGGTCATGTAGCTTCTGGATCTGGTCCTCCTTGGAGATGTCGGCAAACTCCTCCAGGAACCCCTCCAGGTTACTACAGAGAGAGGGTGGCGAGGGGGGAGGGAGGGAGGGAGAGCGAGAGAGAAAGGGGCCATTTTGGTTGAAAACATGTAAGTAGAGGTAGAGATGTGTGACTGGTTATGTCTGTTAGCCTGTTTCCTCGAGTGTGCGCGTCTATACATACAGCACATCCAAGTGTGTATCAGTCTATACATGTTATGTGTACGTGGTTCTATGTGTGAATATGTGCGCGTGAGGCTGGCCCTACTTGAAGCGGTTGGGAGTGAGGAAGTTGAGCAGGTGGAACAGCTCCTCAAGGTTGTTCTGGAGAGGAGTACCAGTCAGCAGCAGCTTGTGGTCAATCTTATAGTCATTCAGACGTCTGAAGAACTGACCAGGGAGAGAAAAGAAATCGCAGGCAATAATTCATTGATTGATTGGACTTTTATTGCCTTTGAAGAGGAAATTCAGTAAGGTTCTATACAGTGCACACACATACACACACACACACATACACACAAAAACAGAGGGAGCCAACCTTGCTCTGATTGTTCTTGAGGCGATGGGCTTCGTCCACCACTAGACAGGCCCAGTCTATAGACTTCAGGGAGGTCTGGTCTATCGTCACCAGCTCATAGGAGGTCAACAGGACATGGAACTTTATTGGGGCTTCTCTCTGGAGAAGAGAGAAAGAGAGGGAGGGAGATCGAGAGGGGTATGTGGTGGTGGGGGGGGGGATTGTATTGGGAGAGAAGTGGAAGGAGGAGGGGGGAAGGAGATGCTGAGATTAGTCGAGGTCATAATAAAACAATAGACAGATTGCAGCTTTCTCTCATCTCTTCTGTCGTTCCTCTCCTCCCTCCCTCCGTCCGTCTGTCCCCTCCTTCCTCACCCTCAGTTTGAAGGCTTTCTTCCCTCCCCTAATGGCCGTGTCGTCAAAGGTCAGCTCGTTCTCTCTGATGATTGCTCTGCTGTCCTTGTCCCCTGTGTAGGTCACCACGTAGAAGTCCGGGGCCCACATCTCAAACTCTCTCTCCCAGTTAATGATGGTGGAGAGGGGGGCACTCACCAGGAACGGGCCACGGGTGTGGCCCTTTGTGGGGGGAAGGACAGAGAAGAGATGGACCATATTTCCAATGGTGACTGTGATGCAGAAAGACCCATTGATAATGCATAGAATAGAGCTGAATATGTTAAGGAATTTGCATTGCAATTTACATTTTAGTCATTCTTATCCAGAGTGACTTACAGTAGTGAGTGCAAATATTTTCATACCTTCTTTGTACTGGTCCCCCCATGGGGATCGAACCCAGAACTCTGGCGTTGCAAGTGCCATGCTCTACAAACTGAGCCACACAGGACTAGAATCCCTAGCAAGAACTAGAAGGGACTAGAAGCACTGGCAATACCAAATACAGGTGTACATAGTACACAGAGCCACCTGACAGTGGTGTCCTACCTCTTTAAAGAGTGAGTAGAGGAAGACGATGGTCTGGATAGTCTTGCCCAGCCCCATCTCATCTGCCAGGATGGTGTCAGTGCCCTGTGCCCAGCTGAAACGCAGCCAGTTGAGCCCCTCCAGCTGGTAAAGGTGCAGAGTGCCCCCCGTCGCTGTCACAAAGTCTGGCTGCTCCTCGTACTTTATCGTAGGCTGGAAGATAAATACAAGGAATGAGTAGGCTGGATATTGATGTAAGGGGGAAAAAATGAGACCAACATAATTGGCATACAAGTAAAGAAGGATAGTAGAGTTTTGACTTGGAAGTGTTCGTTGATTGGCGACCAGAATGACGACCAATAGATGTGGCTGTTACAGAGTGAGTGAGCTAATCAGAACTCACGTCGTTGACAGGTGATCTGTGTGGGTCTTCGCTCTCCTCCATCCTCATGCTCCTCATCCTCCTCGGCATGTCTGGGGCCTCCTTCATCACCTCATCCCTGAATCAATCAATCAACCTATCAAATCCAGTGTCCAATAGCCTACATAGTTGGGCAAACTTGGTTTGAGACAGTTTGAATGTTTTAGTGTTTGGTGCCAACATGGATGCCAGTTGGCCAGTACAGTAGTCTAGTACCTGTGTGCCCAGTAGTTGGCCTTGTGGATGACAAACTCTGGCATTTCCAGATTGTCTCTCTCCCATGTGCACTGGTCGTAGGTCAGGTCTCTCCACTTGACCAGGTAGTGGTATATCCCCTTCTTGTCCACACTGGGAAAAACACACACATTACGGCCTCAACTGCAGACATACCAATCAATAAACTAGCACACGCATGCACGCACACACACACACACACCGCCCCCCCCTCACACACACGTACCTGTGGTTGATGATGCGGTGGACCATCATCCATTCAGGCTTGATGCCGTATTTATAGAATTTGTCATCCAGGGCAGCATAGTCGGGGTCTTTCAGCCTCCTCTTCTCACTCTTAACACTCTCCTCCTCTCCCCCCGACCCATAGTCCAGACTGGGAGGCTCGTCCATATCTGTCTTCCTCTGGTAGTTACGGAACATTACCGAGTGGAAGATCTCCAGCTAGACGGATGGAGGGATGAAAAAGAGGAGAGGAATAGAGAGAATGTGTTCAATGAAAACAAGGAAGGCAAGAAATACAGGTGGTAGACACACTTGCATGCCAAGCGTTTCAGCTGTTCATATTATCTCATCAGCCTCTTCTCCAACTGTTTCACTCTCTCTCTCTCTCTCTCTCCCTCTCTCTCTCTCACACAAACACACACACACACACACACACACACACACACACACACACACACACACCTGTAGTTCAGTGATCCAGGTACAGTGCCAGTAGGACTGTCCGGCCAGCTTGACAAAGAACTCTCTCTCGGCCCTGCCCTTCATGGGGGGTGGCGGGGGAGCATCAGGGGGGGAATCAGGGGCGGGGGGCACGGGTACAGGATCGGGGGGCTCGCCCCATCGCCAGTGGAGGATCCTCTGTACCCTGCCTTTGATGGCAGGACACTGGGGGAAGAAGACGAAAATGAAGAATAGAATCAAAGCGCTCCACACAAAGTAGAAACAAACAAACATGACTTACAGTGCAGCGCGGACACAGCCACTCTCCGTTGGGGATCTCAGGCAGGGGCGGGTTGAGACAGTGGATGTGGTAGGAGGAGGGACAGGTGTCGCAGCATAATAGTTCCCCCCCATCCTTACAGACCCTGCAGAACTCCATGTGCTCATCCTCCTCTTCCTCCAGTCCTACCAGCAGTCCAACCCCAGGTACTTCTGGTACCACCATGTCCTCACTCTCCTCCTCAAACTCCTCAAAGTCCTCATCCTTCGCTTCCCACTGGATCCCCTCTTTCTCCTGCAGGAGAGGAGAAGAGGAGAGGAGCAAGACATGAGAGGAGAATGAGACCATGGAGAATGAATAGGTGGAGGAGCACTTAAAGCAATAGTGTGTATATGGTGCGAAATGGTAATATATTATTCCATACAATAATATAAATCAACCGCAGATGTCATGATTACAACCAATTTTGAGCATTACAGTAACTCACACAATGGGGGCAGCTCCACTTGCCCTCGGGGGCCTTCTCCAGCTCAGGCTCCAGACAGACCAGGTGGTAGGCCCTGGGACAGGTGTCACACAGAATAATCTCCCCTCCCTGCTGGCAGACCTCACAGTAGTCCTGGTGGTCTGTCTCATAACCATCCACCTCCACATCACCCTCACCCAGCACTGACAGAGAGAGGGGTGGGGGAGAAAATTAGGGAGAATAACAATGTGAGGGAGATAGAGGGAGAGATGTTGTGGAGAAAGAGAGACCATAGAGAGAAAGATGGAGAAAAAGATAAGCGGGAGAGAGACGCAAGGTACACTCTTAGAAAAAACGGTTCCAAAAGTGTTCTTCGGCTGTCCCCATAGGAGAACCCTTTTTGGTTCCAGGTAGAACTCAAAAGGGTTCGACCTGGAACCAAAAAGGGTTATTCAAAGGGTTCTCCTATAGGGACAGACAAAGAACTCTTTTAGGTTCTAGAGATGAGGCAGAGAGAGACAGACCCGGGAGAGAGAGGACGAGAGACAGGGCGATAGAGAAGAGAGGGAAAGAGATAGAGGGAGTGAGAAAAAGAAAGAGGGAGAGATTGGGAGACACCAGATTAGAATAGAAAGTTGACTTTTTCTAAAGAACATTTCGTTTACTTTTCTTCTTCTTCTTGGCGGGCCGTCCTCTTTTGTTCTTCTTGACGCGGGGCGAGCTGTCGGAGCGGACCGAGGAGCTGTGGACACTGGAGTCCTCCTGCTCCGAATCTTCCTCCTCAACATCATCCCCACTCTGAGAGGAAGGGAGGAAGGGAGGGAGGGAGAGAGCGAGATAGAGAAGCACAGTCAAATCTCTCGACTCTCACACACCTGCATGCTCCCACAGACAGTAGCCCACACAGCACATCTATACATCCATATACATTACATAGCATAGTGAAACTCACAGAGCTGCTCTTCTTCCTCTTGTTGCCTAGAGGCCCTAGTTTGATGCGTATGGGAGCCATCTTCTTGGCCTTCGCTGCTGCTGCCGCTGCTACTGCGGCTGCCGCAGCCGCTGCCACCGCCTTCTTCCTCTCAGCCAGAACACGAGGACTCTTACTGCGACTCTTCTTATATCCAGGGCCTGAAAAACAGTGAGAGGACCGGGGCAATTGGTTAGGACCAAACCCATTCCAATTCAAACCCTGCTACTGTACACATACTATGACAATAGACTCCTCCACCCTCCTCTTTTTCTAACCTTTGCCCTCTTTGGTCTTGGCCTTGCGGAGCGGGGGCGGCGGCTGGGGGGCCAGCCGGGGGGTTTGGGGCTGCTTCCGGGGCGGTGGGGGCTCCGGGGATGGGGAAGCGGTTGATGCGGAGACCTGCTCGGCGACGGCAATGGCGGCGGCCGCGGCTGCAGCTGCCACGGCCGCAGCACCTGAGCCCTTGAAGGGGTTGTTGGAACTGAACTCCCTCCACTTGACCCCCAGGATGGTCATCATCTTGGACATGGGGATCTTAGGGTTCTTCTTGGCGATCATGGGCCTGCGAGGGGCGAAGAGGAAGATGAGGAAGAAGAGGAGTAGGGGGAGAGGGGAAGCTAAATGAGTACGTTAGGAATCTAATCTCAATCAATAACTCAGTAACTTGTCCCCTTTGACTGAGAACGAGGCACAATAAGCTACATGTTTCTAGGCTAAACATTCTGCCACCGGCCCTGTCTGATTTCAAGTTAAATAGAGTCAGCTGCGTGACATCTCCACAGTACCTCATAGACTGGCTAAAGGCTTTGTAGTTGGTGAGTGTGCGGTAGTCATCTTCAGTGAAGGTATGATCCACATCCTCCAGACCCCAATCTTTAGCCAGCTGGGCAGATGTCTTCTGTTCTATTGGCTGGTGGAAAGAAACAACCAATCAGAGCTAGACTTGAGCCATCAGAGTGAGGCCAAGTAGAAGCAAAACAATGACAACACTTTTTTGTTGTGTCCTTACCTTTATTGTCTCCTCTTGCGTGCTGTCCCCATTGTCTTTTTTCATCTTTTGTTTTTTTTTCTCCTTCTTCTCCTTGTGTTTCTTCTTCTTCTTTTTCTCACAGGCGAAGATGCTGGCTGCACTGTCAGAGTTCTCTCCATAGTCTCTCTCTCTCTCCGAGTCCCTCTCTACATCACTGTCCTGAGAGGGGATAGGAGAAGAGGGGAGACAGGGAAAGAGAGAAAGAAAGAGAGAGAGAACATAAAAGGGGGGGGGGGGGCAATGAAAATAGAATGAGGTGTGATCAGAAAGTATGGCTATAGATGGAGTGATATGGTCATGTCCGAGAAGCTTACAATCTTTTTCCGTTTTTTAGCTTTGGAGAGTTTTCCTTCTTTCTCTTTCTCCTTCTTCTTTGTCTCCTTCTTCTTCTTGGGCCCTCGTTTCTTCCTCCCTAGACTGTCCCTGTCCAATGCCCCCCCTTCTTCCTCTACGGCAGGTTGAAGAGAGGAGATGTGGATGAAAAGAAAGAGAGCGAGTTGTGACTAAATCATATTGACTATAATCCTCTTTGAAGGCTTTGAATCGTCAATCTAATCTCTTCTGAACACAATTAAGCACAACAGAAGCATCGCACCATCCCGCTGTGATGTGTGCATTGACACCACATGTGTCAAATGGGAGGGACTAGTGTCTTAACATGACTTTCTACCTTGACTGAATTCTGACAAATGTTCAATTAGTCCCAGTCAGTGTGTTTGACAGATAAGTGTATTTGACAGCTGCTTGTTATTAGTTCAATGAAAAGCAAAGCCATAACTGGCTACATTGACATTATATGTCAATGAGTGTTGTATAGCACACAATAATAGTATCCGTGGCAGTATTTTAAAACTGAGGCTGTCATATAAGAAATGTGTAACCATAGCATTATACTGTATTTGTCCTGCAATAAACAATTGGGGAAATAGAAACCATGCAAACATGTCTTAGCTTTATTTCGAAGACAACACCACCGAACGTTTTGAGGATGTGTTAGTGAGTTTTCAAGGGACTTCCAAATGAGTCTTTCAAACCTTTATTCAAGTTTTTCACTGGGCAAAGAGACGGTAGCCTTTTTGAGAGTGAGAGAAAGATAAGTCTATGTATTGTCAGGAGGGTGGAGAAAAGGGGAAAGAAATCACCAAGAACTATCGCTTACGGCCACCATGTACATCTTATAAATTAGTTCGTTTTTATTGTTTGTCTTTGTTGGGCGCCTACAGTAGGGTTTTACAACCCGCAGCGCGCGCCCAAACAAAGTCTCCGCATGTCTGCTGCAGAGTGCAGCCAGAGGCGGCAGCAGCACGCACGCGGGGCTCGGTGATTCTAAGGCCGCAAGCCAGTCTGTCTATATCTGATGAACTGAACCGGAGAGGAAGAGGCGAAGCGAGAGGGATAACTAGGCCCAAAATCTGTCTTCTCCAGCAGGTGGCGGTTTTGCGGTTTTTTCGCTCACCAAAGCGAGGAGTTTTGTATGGAGATCAATGAGAGTGTCGAATTTGGTTAAAACAAATATGCAAAGGCTTATTTGTTACTTGTGGCTTATTTGATCGAATAGAAGGTTCGTAATGCTTAGGTTACTACTAGTGTACTGATATAAGTAGCACATGTGACATACCGGGAACTTTGAGAAAAAAAACACTTTATATCGGAGTTGTGCCCGTTGTTCGCAGGCGTATCTGCCCTCTCATTGGCTAAAATGGTCCCACCTGCTCTTGCCTCCTCCCGACTGCCTTCCATTTTATTTACATGTATTTTTATTGTTAGAGCGGCCACTTGAGTATCTAGTCAAAATAATGGGGCGTCTGTGGCTGAAACAACTCCCTACCCTAGGCTACTTCTTGTTAACTCCAAAACCTGAGTCCTGACCACAAGAGCGACAACCGCTGGCGGAGGTCGCTGGGGGTTGGCAACGGCGGGAAGCGCACTAATTGATTCGCGCGCTTGTCCTTCTCGAGACGAGCAATTCAGTGATTCTAAATGGGCCCTTGTTGAATATCCCAAAATCATTATATGCAATAGCCTATCGAATGCTACTATTGAATAGGCTACATGCACATGCATTCTATTTAATTAGGCTAATTCAAATGAACTGTAAAATAATGCAAGCATGTTACTAGGTTTTCAGGAACCAGGTAGGCCTGATCATAGTCCCTCAAAAATAAACTTATTTGGAGAAAAAAAAAACTGTTTTGCACATTACATCCTGTAGGCAAGTCCTTTCTTTCATGTGGCAATATTTATTATGTTTATTACATGCCTACTTGTTAAATATGTGTTAGTCTGCTATGACAACGAAAAGAGAGGGAAAACAAAGGCCCTGTAGTCGACACATAACGGTTCTATTCATAACTTGAGTAGAGTGTCAGTGTCCTATCATGAACCGTCCCTGTCAGTGTGGAGACAGTCAGGGGGTAGGGTCAAGTTTATTTACACGCTGTCATACCAGCACTCACTCCATCATCCGGTTTTAACGCTTACGCCTTACACATCACTATTCTAAAGATCACTATCAGAAAGCGTATTGCTGGGGAGTCCATGTTTTCTAACAGTGATGTCGTGAGCTTTACCCTTCACGTCGACCTATTCATATTGAGATATGATATATATTGTGGCACCATTCTACGGATGAAAAGAAAGTCGAGGATCAACTTTGTTAATTGTAGTCAATGTATATGGGATAAAACGAAAAGAGCATTCTCAAGTTGGTTTAGAAGTTGGAATCCTCAACTCTTTCTATTTCAAAGCTGCGCTATCCTCTGGAGCAAATGGGGCGCAACTAATTATATTGTAGCAAAAGATAACTATTGAGATGAGCGGCACAATGTGTCCTGTCTTACTTTTTTCACAATTTGGATGTGTTTCTATTTTGTGTGCGCGCTCCCGAGTCTTTCGCCAGTGTCTGTCTCCTGTAGCCTACTATAGCCTACCTGGCGCGGCTAGTGTTGCAGTTTCTCGAGGCGCCGCCGGCGAGTTTATGTCGCTTGCGTTCTCGTCTAGATCTCCGTCGTCCTCTTCTTCATCAAAATCTCCTCCTTTGGAATTAACCAACATGCCCTTGTATTCCTCACAGGACCGGAGAGGAGAGGACATTATATTCCTGTCATCGGCTCCGTACTCGAAATCAGAAATCCTCCGGAATTATGATATTTATTTAATATTCAAATCGACTCCAGAAAAAAAGTGGGGGGCGTTTTGGAATATTTTACACTACAACGCAAGGAAACAAAGATGGCCGCCCTTATATTTATTTTTTAACAACCCCCCCAATAAGAAAAATCCCCTTACATAAAAAATGGCTGACTATATTATTGCAGAACGCCCCCCCACCACCCCTCCTCCTTTCTCTCTCTCTCTCTCTCTGCCTGTCTCTCCCTCTCTCCGCGCACCCCTCCCTCCTCAAAAAACATTCACATTGTTACAAGAAAGGGGGTGTATGACTGCTTGTACAAATTGTTACTTGTTTGTCCCCCCCCCCCCCCCCAAATCAGACACGAAGGCAGACTTGCCTGGTAACTGTGCCTCAAGATCACAACGAAACAACGCTCCCTTTCTGAACTGCAGAACACGACACAAATCTATGAAATATTCTTAAAGGCCCCCACCGTAGTATAAAATTATACGTGTGTGTGAGAGAGCGAGAGAGAGAGAGTCGGGGAGGGAGCTTGAAAGCGTGTGTGTGTGTGTGTGTGTGAGTGTGTGTGTGGGGCGGGGGGTTGGAAAAATCTGCCGCAGCCATGCCCAGACTTTACATCAGATTGGATTGCTTAAAAATTAACCACTTATGGTGGGGATAAAAAACAATGCAATATGCAGACTATCATTTTTTTCAACTGGAAATGATTTCGGATTAAAATATAAATCGAATAAATGATTTTCAAGATGGTGAACACAGAAATGAAAGAGGACACATTTTTAACGCATATTGTACTGTTTCACTACAGTCTCTCTGATCTGGGTGGCAGTAAGGCAATGTGAACTCTAGTAGTCAGACTGCCTTGTCTCCCCTTTAGGCAGTTCAGTTTTGATTAAGGGGTCTAAGATGAAACATACTGTACATCCCTTCAGGAAGTATTCACACCCCTTTTCCTTTGTTGTTACAGTCTGAATTTAAAATGGATTACATTTAGATGTAGTTTTACTAGCCTACACAATAACTCATAATGTCAAATGTTTTGAGATATAGGCGTCCTTTCTAACTCAGTTGCCGGAGAGGAAGGAAACCACTCAGACATTTCACCATGAGGCCAATGGTGACTTTAAAACAGTTACAGAGTTTAATTGCTGTGATAGGAGAAAACTGAGGATGATCAACAACATTGTAGTTACTCCACAATACTAATCCAATTGACACAGTGAAAAGAAGGAAGCCTGTACAGAATTAAAAATATGACCTAACATGCATCCTGTTTGCAACAAGGCACTAGAGTAATACTGCAAAATATGTGACAAAACGAAATTGAATGTTCCTGAGTAGCCTAGTTACAGTTTTGAATTAAATCTTCTTGAAAATCAATGCAAGACTTGAAAATGCCTGTCTAGCAATGATCAACAAACAACTTGACAGAGCTTGAAGAAAGGTTTAAAGAATAATGTGGAAATATTATACAATCCAGGTGTGCAAAGCTCTTCTTAGACAAACAGACTCGCAGCTGTCATCGCTGCCAAAAGGTGATTCTAACATGTATTGACTCAGGGGTGTGAATACATATGTAAATTAGATATTTTTTTATTTTATTTTCAATTCATTTTTACACATTTCTAAAAATATATTTTTACTTCGTCATTATGGGCTATTGTGTGTAGATTGGTGAAAAACACATCCATTTAATAAAAATGTAATTCAGGCTGTAACACAACAAAATGTGGAATAAGTCAAGGGCTACAGTATGAATACTTTCTGAAGGCACTGTATGCACATTTTACAGTAAAAAATGTGTGTGTGTGTATAATTGTGAATTGTGATGAATAAACTAAACATTGATAACAATGACACGTCACTGATTTAAAGAAATCACAACTGACTAAAACTGCTACTGTTACAGTAGAGTTGGTTTCCTGCACATTTTGTAGTACAGGAAATTAAAACTCAGCAGAGCCACAAAGGAGCTGTTGAGAGGAAGTAGCCTACTATTAAATATCACATAAACGATTACCATGGTTACCATGCAGTTTTATGTACAGTTTTGGCAGACTATTGTTAATTTATTAACGTATGTTGGCCTATTGTAGATGCAAGAAGGTTTGAAGGAATGACAAAAGGAAGACACTGGGATAGAATGGCAAGGAACGGATGTTGATTGTGAGGTTATGAGTTCTAGTCCTTTACAGGCTCAAATTCCCTCTAATAAAATGTTCATAACAATATCACAATATAAAAAAAATAAAGGACCTGTACTTTGTAAGTCAACCTTTTAATAGATTGCTCATATTGCTCCTCACCATTTTCTGACATCCTTACAAATGAGGTCAAAGTTCAGTGGGATTGATGTTGAGTAGAGACCGATGGACTGGGAGAAGAGGTCGCGGTCCATGCGTCCACTGTAGAAGTCCTCATCCTTGTCGAGGATACCGTTCTCCTCCAGTGTCCTACTAATGTCCCGGGTTGACGCAGTTGTGCTTCCAGGTGGAGCTGGTGGTGTGGGAGCTGTTGCGAAGGGGAATCTCATTCAAGGTCTCCTCAGAACACACTTGGGAAAAGAGAAGAGCGAGAGAGAGTTAGAGAGAGAGAGAGGAGGGATTTGCTGTTTTAGACCTTATTTTACTTTTCCAACCCATGTACAGTGGTTATTGACTGTAGCTGAAATCAGTTGCAGCAGTTTTAGATTAAGAAACTACAGTCAGTATACCAAACATTAGGAACCCCTTCTGAAAATTTAGTTGCACCCCCCTTTTCCCTCAGAACAGACTAAATTTGTCGGGGCATGGACTCTACAAGGTGTTGAAAGAGTTCCACAAGGTGACTCCAATGCTACCCACATTTGTGTCAAGTTGGCTGGATGTCCTTTGGACGGTGGAACTTTCTTGATACACACGGCAAACTGTCGAGCATGAAAAACCCAGCAGCGTTGCAGTTCTTGACGCAAACCGGTGCGCCTGGCACCTACTACCATACCCCGTTCAAAGGCACTTAAATATTTTGTCTTGCCCATTCACCCTCTGAATGGAAGACATACACAATCCATGTCTCAATTGTCTCAAGGCGTAAAAATCCTTCTTTAGCCTATCTCCTCCCCTTCATCTACACATATTGAAGTGGATTTAACAAGTGACATCAATAAAGGATCCAGCATTCAGCTGGATTTACCTGGTCAGTCTATTTAATGGAAAGAGCAGATGTTCTGTTTTAATGTTTTGTATACTCAGTGTATAGCTTATATTTATGTTACAGTATATAAATAGTCATTGTAATTTTTTATTTGACCTTAATTTAACTAGGCAAGTCAGTTAAGAACAAATTCTTATTTACAATGACGGCCAAGGAACAGTGGGTTAACTGCCTTGTTCAGGGGCAGAACTACATATTTTTACCATGTTAGTTTGGGGATTTGATCTAGCAACCTTTCCCCAACTGGCCCAACGCTCTAACCACTAGGCTAGCTGCCGCCCCGGCTACCAGCAATTGTCCTCTAATGATAAGAGGATTTTTCATTCAAAAAATTGTATTTTCCAGTGGTTTATCTATGAAAATCATTCTGTGGACTATGGGCAAATTTTGCAACAGGCAGTTAAACCACTCTAGCTTGGCTTCCAGGATTTAAAAAAAAGAAGAAAGGAATTTGTTTATGCAGGGTCCAATGGGCACATTTGCCAAGAACCACTAGAGAGAAAGTGAGGGAGGAATGAGGGGGGAGGGAGGAGGCAGGGCATGAGAGAAAGAAGGAGGATAGACTATTTGAGGAAGAGAAAGAGAATGTGAGTATGTGTGTGCAGGGACAGAGTGTGGGAGAGAAAGAGAGAATTTGTGTGTTTTGTGTGTGTGTGTGTGAGAGAGAGAGAGAGAGAGAGAGAAAGAAAGAGAGAGAGAGAGAGAGAGAAAGAAAGAGAGAGAGAGAGAGAGCATGTGTCTGACTGTGTGAGTGGAGAGTGGAGCACCCACACTAAGCCTCTGGCTCAGTAGAAGACTAGTAGTGCCAGCTGGGGCGGGTTGGCGGGAAAGCCTGCTCTCCCACCGTGCTCTCCCACCATGCCGGAGAGGAGAGGTGTGCTCGGGGTGTGAGTGTGCTGTGTGCTCTGTGTGCTGTGTGTGTGTGTGTGTGTGTGTGTGTGTGTGTGTGTGTGTGTGTGCTGCAGGGGGAATGAGTGAACCCAGCCAGGACTCACTCATATGCCCCCAGGGTTTGACGGTGACACAGTGCACTACTAACTCCACCTCGTCGTGTCCGTTTGGAAGCGAGTCATGTACAGGCCAGGGCTACCTAAAGGGCAGTGTGGTAACCCATATATTATGCAGCCAGTGGCACACAGAGGAAGGGAGAAACAGCACCTGTGCTCCACTCAGTGATATTATGCTGTGTGGGTGAAACCGTGCCAGATGAATGGACACACTCCCAACATACTGCTACTGTGATATGCTGAGGGGTAGAGGTGAAGGAGGGGGTAGGAGGATAAAGCTTGAACAACTACAATAGAATGCATGAATGGTTATGTATAAATGACGCACGTATGCATGTAGGTGATATGTATGTGTGCAGAATGATGTCTGTATGTTGTCTGCATATCTATTGCACATATATGATGCATGTATAATACTGATGATATCTATGTAAGACCCTAGGCCTCGCTTGCCAGGGGATGGTGTCAGGCTAAGTGAGATTAGTATGATAACACATGTAGCCTATACATGTGGCATGTACACATGTAGCTTCTTGTGATCTATGCATGACATTCTCCCTAATCTGAAGAATGATATTTTACTTCCTATGCCTATGCTCCTGGGATGTGAGGGTGTTGATGATGCGGATCCACCTGGTCTTGGCAAAATAGCCCCACCTCATATTGGGTATCCCTCCACCAGGGTTGCCCAAAGTCATTGGTCCAGTTAGTACTAGGGCAGGGAGACGACACGTGCACAGAGCACCCCCTAGGGGTGTAGTACATCACATAGTCAGATAGTGGGTTCAGGTGAGTCCGAATGTAAGAATACAAATTGGGAATTACTCATGATGAAAAATAAACTTTAAGAAGACAAACATGCTGAATTCTTGATAAATATTATTTTCAGATTATTTTCTCACTCACAAATGTTGTCTTTAATTCAAACCAGTGACTGATGTCATTTCCTGCACAGCCAATAATAGGTCTCAGAAGTACATCAACTGAAAAATAATTGTGTAATTTAATAAACGTTTGTAGCCTAATAATAGCCTATTATAAATGCATGCATCTGACAACTCACCTTTAAAGTCATTCACCAATAGTGTGAGGTCGCCAAGGCATGGTGTTATGAAAGGACACCTTGTTCGGAGTGAAATACTTTGGTCGCGGCATTTATATTACTTCTGAAAGTTTACCCAATATATGGAGAATGTATGGATACCTATAAATGGTCACGTGAAATATGTCATAGATATAAAATGTTGTTAATTTTGTTTATTTGCAAGCTCAGTCGCTACATTGCATTAACAAACAAGCTCCGTTACTATGGTAACCACGGAAGCACCTGGTATAGAGACAGCACCAGACTCAAATCAGCTTTGCTGCATCTCGTGAGCGGCTGGACAGTCCATAAATCACAAGGTAAGACATTTGACAAATGTAATGCCCAATTTGAAAAGTAAATAGGCGAAAAGTGTCAGCAAAGTTTTAACTCTAATTCGTCATGCCTACCTTGCATACTACAATACCCACAATGCAATGTATTCCCTGATGCATTTCCAGTTGTACGTCAGAGAAATAATTCCGCTAGAAAAATAGAATCAAGAAAGGGTGGAATGGCAACAATGATTGAAGAAAATGGTCCATCAACTCATGTAGGGGTGATATATGTTTAATATTATCGCACTTTACACACTTTTAACGCATAATATTCACTTTGCCAAACTGAAAGGAGAGCGTGCGTAACTGATCCATACATTTGTTGGGCAAGTTGGATCCACTAGCTAGCTATGCTAACGTAGCTACAGTAGTAGCTAGCTAACGTTATTTGTCCACAACCTACTGTACCATTAGCCAGCAGATCCGAACTGATTTCTTACAGCTGCACTAGGGTCGGACATACACCCTGTGTAGATTAAAGGGTTTATGTGTTGTTCTCTGAATTGTTCCATTATCCCAACTATTACAGAGAGAAGATTGAACAAGATCTGCTAGTTTTGCCGAAAATCTGTCAATTTCGCCCTCGTGCTAGAAGCCACAGCCGCAATTTTGGAATGGCAATGTCAGCCAATCAGCTCCTTTGTTCAACACCACGTTCCATTCCATAATGGCTGCCAGTGCTGTGGCTACCGCTATCTAGCATGTGGACGAAAATCAGCAAATCGTTAGATCTTCTCGGTGTAACAGTTGGGATAGTGGGACAATTTGAAGTACAACACATTTCTCATCCCTGGATTGAGGTATGTTTTCCGAGCCATATCTTGTGCCGGCTGTGCAGTGTCTTAATCTACACAGGAAGTCTGTCCGACCCTAGTGTAGCTGTAAGCAAGCGGGTCGGATCTGTTGTCTACGGTACTATTGGCATTACCAAGAATAGTAGGACCAGAAATATCTGTTAAAAGTTGCACGCTTTTGCATTTCTTAAACGGTGCATTTTAATAGTCTAAAGTAGCTTCTTCTCCTTAGCTCTAATCTAACCCAAAGGCTGGCAGATGGCAATATTGAGTCGTTTCGTCTTAAAGCTCATTTAAGCTTGATCTGGAAATGTGGATCAGAGGCTCCGTACAGAGCGTGTGACGCAATTTCAGCCAAATCAAGCGCAGTACTGAGAAATTTCACTCAAAAAATAACACTATCCATAAGTTAAACATTGATGGTGTTATTACAGATGACCAAAAATTAATCGCTAAATACTGTAGCAATTTTTACAGAATATTGTATAGCTCTACGTACTGTCTGGAATCCACAGATATATATTTTTTAACTCACTGAATAATGTTCACTCTATCAGTGATATAGAATCTAAACAGTGTGATGAACCCATCAAAGTTGAAGAGATTATAGAGTCTATCAAACATCTAAAGAACAATAAATCACCAGGTGTTGATGGAATTACATCAGAATTTTACAAATTATTTTCTGAACAAGTAGCTCCCTTCCTATTTGAAGTCTTTTTAGAGAACATAAAAAACAATGTTCTCCCTCCTACAATGAGTCAGGGGTTAATAACACTGATACCTAAACCTAAAAAAGAAGTGCTGCTCATCGATAACTGGCGTCCAATTTGTCTTCTTAATAATGACTATAAGATATTAGCCTTACTACTTGCACAAATAATTAAAGAAGTCCTGGATGCAATCATTGATGAAACACAGTCTGGCTTCATGAGGAACAGACGTATTTCTAACAATGTCAGACTAGTATTAGACGTACTTGACTACTCAGACCTAATAACTGAGGATAGCTTCATATTATTTTTAGATTTTTATAAAGCATTTGACACAGTAGAGCATCAGTTTCTCTACCACTCCCTTGAGAGACTTGGCTTTGGGGATTTTTTCTGTAAGGCTATTAAGACTCTCTATGCAAATGGTAACAGCTCTATCAAATTGAAATATGGCACCTCACCTAGATTTGAGTTAAAGAGAGGAATTAGGCAAGGTTGTCCTATCTCGCCGTACCTGTTTTTATTAATCACCCAACTTCTTGCAAATTCTTTAAATAATAGTCCTGTACAAGGTATTTCCATAGCTGGTAAAGAAATTATTGTAAGCCAGCTGGCTGACGATACTACACTTTTTCTGAAAGACGCTAACCAAATTCCCATATCGATCAATGTGATACAATCCTTTTCCAAAGCGTCTGGTCTATATCTTAACATTAATAAATGTGAACTCATAGCTGTCAAAGATTGTGTGACACCTTCATATTATGGTATTCCAGTAAAAGAAGAACTTACATATTTAGGCATAACCATTACAAAGGATCAGAAGTCTAGAGGCTTACTCAATTTTAACCCTCTTATTAAAAAAACCCAGAAGAAACTAAATCAATGGCTACAGAGGGACTTATCTTTAAAAGGTAGAGTCCTAATAACCAAGGCTGAAGGTATCTCTAGACTAACATATGGTGCTCTATCTTTATATCTTGACCGTAAAATAAGCAAGGAGATAGACCAGATGCTTTTCAACTTTCTTTGGAGAAACCGTACCCATTACATTAGGAAAACTGTTGTAATGAACACTTATGAGAATGGTGGACTGAATTTTCTGGACTTTACTACTTTAAATAATACTTTTAAGATCAATTGGATAAAACAATTCCTAAGAAGACCCACTTCTATCTGGAATTTTATTCCTCATCATGTCTTCTCTACTTTTGGTGGCCTTAACTTCATGTTGTTTTGCAATTATAATATTGACAAAGTTCCAGTGAAACTTTCTGCTTTTCATCGGCAGGTTTTCTTGTCATGGTCCTTAATTTATAAACACAATTTTTCTCCACACAGATATTATATATGGAATAATCGGGATATATTGTATAAAAATACCTCTCTGTTTTTAGAATATTGGTTCCGAAATAATATCCTATTGGTGAGCCAACTGGTTAATGCAGAGGGTCTTTTACTCAGTTATAAATAATTCTTATCACTTTACAAGGTCCCTGTAACACCTAAAGATTTTGCAATTGTTTTAGATGCCATTCCCTCAGGTGTTGCTATGTTATTCAGGAACGTGTCAAGACCTGACTCTCAGAGCCTACCTTCTGTTGACCCTGTTGACTCATCAGTAGGAAAGATTTGTTTCTCTTTTGGTCCATTCAACAACAGAGCGATATGATCCTTGTTTCAGCAGGATGTTGTATCTATACCTTATGTCATGCCTTATTGGAATGGATTTATTGATAATATCTGTTGGAAAAAAGTTTGGATGTTGCCACACACATACCTACTTGTTAACAAAATTAAGGAAGTTTCCTTTAAAATTATTCATAAATATTATCCTGCCAACCACTATATGAAGAAGTTTAAGGAAAACATCAACTCAAATTGCTCCTTTTGTAATGACCACCCAGAAACAGTTTTGCATCTTTTTTGGTATTGTATGCATGTAAGAAAACTGTGGCAAGACATCAGTAGGTTTATAATTGAACACATTTATGAAGAGTTTACACTATTGTGGAGAGATGTACTGTTTGGATTCTTTACATACAATAGAAATAAGCGGAATCATTTTTATGTAATTAATTTCATTAATCTTTTGGCCAAATTTCATATACACAAATGTAAATTTACAAACAGAAAACCACATTTTCGTACCCTACAAAAATAAATTGAACTGTATTTTAAGACGGTTAAATGCTCTACTAACAAAAAGGCTGTTTGAATTGTAAGTATATGCATGTCCCTTAAGGTCCTTGTGTAATTGTAATGTGATATTGTACCCCCTAGCTCGATTGTCTATTGTTTGTAATCTATGTATGCTTGTGTTCCCTCATGTGCTTTATGTATTGATTTGTTATTAATTAAAAAAAGAAGAAAAAAAGCAATAAATATGGAAAAAACAAACTGCATCGCCGTGCACCTCCCAAATTTTGTAACAATGCAGAGGGCTCGGTATAGCTCCGCTTTGAAATGATTGGTTGACGGTAGTTGGGGGCGGCATGTCCTGTATAAACACACTCACTTCCCTGACAACTTCCTTCACAACAGCTCTGCGATGCACAAGAAGTATGAATGCCCTGACTTCTGCAGAGACCACATCTCAGTAAATGCTGTATGGCAGGGATCATCAACTGGATTTAGACACGGGACGATTTTTTTCTTGAGCGGAAGGTCAGGGGCCGGAACATAATTACAGATCATTTTTAGACTGCAAATAAACCGTAAGAAGCACATAATTTCAAACCTTGCCTACGTTTGTGTACAATCACGTGTCCTCTCTTATGCGTGTGAATAATTTCCAAAATTTAAATCACTTTCACCTGATTTCCGGTGTTTTGACAGTCTTTTATGTCCAAAATATAAATTTGTCCCGAGGGCCGCCAATTGGGAACCCTGTTGTACAGCCAATGCAGACGCCAGAATGACCGTAAATTAGCTTTACTATCCAAAGGGAACGTATGCAGCCGTCTATAAACTCGTCTACCCCGTGGACCAGTTCGTACGTTAAACATTCTACATTCTGGCATCAAAGGCGTCAAATTCCCCTTTATATCGATTTAATGGCTACAAGGCTGAAAAAACAGGGGAAATATGCATACTTTCTTTATGAAGCACAGTTTTCACAAACATGCTAGAGTGGCTAACGCTATTCCCGGATGTTGTGTATTGCATACAGTATGTTTTTTTTTTTCACCCATGGTCTGATTGGCTGAACACAGTACGCAACATCCGATACTATAAGACAAATTACTTTTGAGCATTTTGTTTACCGTCAAACTAGCTCTGGTCCAATGTGCATGTAACACATGTGCATGGACCAGGCTAGGTAAATTGGGCTGCCGGGTGGCACAGCGGTCTAAGGCACTGCATCTCAGTGCTAAAGGCGTCACTGCAGACACCCTGGTTCGAATCAAGGCTGTATTACAACCGGCCGTGATTGGGAGTCCCATAGGGCGGCACACAATTGGCCTAGCGTCGTCCGGGTTTGGCCGGGCTAGGCCATTCAAACGTGGTGTCTCCTTGTCAACCTTGCAAAGGGGAAGTTTGACAAGCACACAAGGAGAGGAAGCCAGATGGTTGAGCTGCACCCAGTAACACCATTATGCTTCTTTTACTTGTACATTTGAATTCGATCACTTTTTGACAGCACCCGTTTTGATTTGAATGAAACCTTTCATACACATTGGCCCATTGTAGAAGTGCTCAGAAAGTTACTGAGCCCCTTAGGGGTCATGGCCACCAGGCTAATCCATTCCCTCAGTTTTATTATCCATTCCCTCAGTTTTATTATCCATTCCCTCAGTTTTATTATCCATTCCCTCAGTTTTATTATCCATTCCCTCAGATTATGTCCCTCTGTTTTTTTTTTTTTTTTTTGTATTTTGTATTCGTTCCCTACATTTTTTAAAATCAATTTCCACAGATGTTTTATTTGTTACCTTGTTTTGTTATCCATTCCTTCTGATTTTTTTCATTTGTTCCCTCTTCTCCACGAGGGTCCCACTTGGCCAATAACATATTGCAGCCTAATTGTTATTCTATTTAGTTAATTACATGCTTCAAATGGTGATGATCACTGACCATTCATTTGCTATTTTCCAGTTTCAGTGTTTTCATATGTCTCCGAATCATAAGGGCAAATAATAGGTAACGTGTGTGCAAAACCACTCAAGGTGCAAATACGGTGCTCTCATCCCTAGGCAATAAATTCATCTGGCTCTGCTTCATGACCTTAGCTGTTCTGTCTACTTTCCGAAGGATTTCTTTAGCTACATCAGCTGATTTCCAGGTGAACTTATTGTCATCGCAACCAAGCAAATAGCTATCAGTTTTAGTTATAAACATACCACATAGAGCCAGAGCTGCTTTAAACCATCTTTCTGTGTGCCTGGTTGGCTATGACAGATGTTCACCTGCCTAGTGCAGGGATGAGAGCGCATCATTGCACCAGAATTATGCACAGTAAATTCGCATGCCGTTTCTTTCTGCCACCGGTGAGTCACATGCACAATTGCATATGCCTGGACCATGTTTTACTGAGCATATGTCCCTGACTTTATGCACAAGGGGTAAAACACTGGGTTGCGGGGAGGAGAGGTGCTCAAAATGGATCCAAGTGGCATGAATCTGAGTGTAGCCTATCTGGTTTGCATCCTAAACATGCATCATTCATTTATGACTGCGAGTGATGCTCCTGGTTTTTCAGGCATATGAACACACCATTTGAAGCATGTAATAACTAAATAGAAGTACATTTAGGCTGCAATAAGTTATCGGCCAAGTGGGACCGTCATGGTAGCCTACATAAGGAGAAGCAGGAACGAATAAACAAATAAAACAGAGGGAAAGTATAAATAATCAGAGGGAATGGAGAAAAAAAACTGATGGAATGGATTAGCCTGTTTTTTAAAAAAATATTATTTTTTTTAACACACCATGACCCCTAAGGGTCTCAGTAACTTTCTGAGCACTTCTACAATGGGCAAGTATGTTTGAAAGGTTTCATTCAAATCGAAACGGGTGCTGTCAAAAAGTGATTGAATTCAAATGTATTTACCCACAAGTAAAAGAAGCATAATGGTGTTACTGGGTGCAGCTCAACCATCTGGCTTCCTCTCTTTGTTTGCTTGTCAAACTTCCCCTTGGCAATGTTGACAAGGTGACACGACTTTTGAACACTTCATTTACCTAGCTCTCATCCATTCACATGCGCCGGATACGTACGCATGTGCCTGGACCAGAGTTAGTTTGATGGTAAACTGTTTGATGGTAAAATGCTCAAAAGTAGTTTGTCTTATAGTCCTGGACAGTCATGGTAGCCTACATAAGGAGAATGACGTTTTTAGGCCTTGAGACAGGCTACTTAAATCCACAAGGACTTCAGGAGTAGCTTTATAAAAAAAATTGTAGGTCAACAAATAAAAAATCGTAGGGAACGAATAAGAAACATTGTAGGGAACGGATATTTTTTTTGTAGGGCACGGATTTTTTTTAAAATTAGGGAGCAGATTAGCCTGGACTTTTTTTCTCACCACCATGGCCCCTAAGAGGCACTGTAGAAAGTGCCTTTTTGGATCTGAATGCCAAAACATTCAAGAGATAAAGGTGCTCAAAGTTGACCCATTTTGCATACCCCAACCATACCATGAGACATCCATGTCTTCATCACTGGAAAATATAAACAGTTGAGATTGATCTCATTTAAAAGCTTACAAACAGGGTTGTCAAACTATAATATAATTTCCCCCCCCCCACACATTTTTTTTAACGTCAATTATCAAAAAATGCATGAACTCAGATTCTTTTCATATTTGCATATGTTGTAGCCTAGATCCTATTTTACATCATCTGAGGTTTTTGTGTTTTGTCCACTAACGGTTTAGATACAACATGCTCTTGAATACAGGGGGAGTTTCATGTTTTGGGTGATAAAATGTACTAAAATGGGAATAAAAAATAGACTTTTCTACTTTCAAATGGTACCACATAGATGGTTGGATCTCCACACATCAGAGAATGTTGACTTGAATGAGAATATCTGTCATTTTAAATTAGACTCTTTCCTCTATAGGAAACCTGTTGAAATCATTGAAATATAGATAATAGAATAGGCATGACGTTTTACGTTGACATTCGACGGTGGGTGGACAAGCAGTCATCTTTGTGATAGTAATTAGAAGTTACAATATAAATTTAAATGTCTATGCTGTACCAGCTAAATTGCAGTGGTCTGAACTTGGATAGGTCCATTCTTTTAAATATATTTCTATGATTGAAATGACACCAACCCTGTATTCAAGAGCATGTTGTCTCAACTGATGGCGGTCACAACACAAAAACCTCAGTTAATGTGAAATGAGGTTTAAGCTACAACCTATGCGACTATGATTTTTTTTTTTTGGGGGGGGGGGGGTTTATCTGTATTTTTTTAATCATTTACGTTAAGGTTTAATAATGACAATTTGTGTTTTAAAACATTTTTTTTTTCAACAAATAAAATAGTTTGACAACGTAAGCTTTTAAATGATATCAAACTCAAGTGTTTATATTTTTCAGTGCTGAAGACATGGATGTCATGGTATGGTGTGTGAAATGTGTCGACTTTGAGCACCTTTATCTGAATGTTTTGGCATTCCCGTTCAAAAGGTTAATTTCTGACCGGAAGGGATGCTGTCAAAAAAGTGATTGAATTCAAAGGGATTTACCCTTGAATGATTATAAGCCTTTTGTCTAATTTCTCCCCAATCCCTATTTCTAGGGGCAGAGTGAACTGTCATCCTCTTCTTCCAGAGTGCGTCAGAAGCTGGAGAGCCTGCTGAACAAGAACATGAGAATCAGAATGACAGACGGACGGACGCTGGTGGGACTGTTCTTGTGCACAGATAGAGACTGCAACGTCATCCTGGGGTCCGCTCAGGAGTTCCTCAAATCCTCAGGTAACTAAAGTACATATTAGGCCTACATACTCTAGCAAGTTCACTGCTTTTCAAACCTGTTCCTGCAGAGCAGTCGGTGCAGGGTTTTGTCCCAACCCAGCACTGAACACACCTGATTCAGCTGATCAGTCAATCATTAGTTGATTTGCTGTAAAAACCTGCAATCAGAAATGCTAACCATATTCCCACATTTTGTTGTGTTACGGCCTGAATTAAAAATGAATTAAATGTATCTGTCACTAGCCTACCACATAATGTAAAAATGGAATTAGGTTTTTAGATTTTTTTTCAAATCAATTCAAAATGAAAAGCTGAAATGTCTTGAGTAAATAAGTATTCAACCCTTTTGTTTTGACAAGCTTAAATAAGTTCAGGAGTAAAAATGTGTTTAACAAGTCACATAATCAGTTGCATGGACTCTGTGTGCAATAACAGTGTTGAACTTTTATTTTATTTTTTATGACTATCTCATCTCTGTACCCCACACATACAATTATCTGTAAGGTCCCTCATTTGAGCAGTGAATTTCAAACACAGATATTCAACCAATTTTTCCAATGCCTTGCAAAGAAGGGAACCTATTGGTAGATGGCAAAAAAAGAAAAGCAGACATTGAATATCCCCTTGAGCATGGTGAAGTTATTTATTACACTTTAGATGCTGTATCAATACACCCAGTCACTACAAACATGCAGGCGTCCTTCCTAACTCAGTTGCCGGAGAGGAGCGAAATTTAATTTCTCATGGATTTCACCATGAGGCCAATGGTGACTTTAAAACAGTTACAGAGTTTAATGGCTGTGATAGGAGAAAACTGAGGATGGATCAACAACATTGTAGTTACTCCACAATACTAACCTATTTGACAGAGTGAACAAAATGAAGCCTGTACAATATTACATTAGTCCAACAAAGCATGAATAAAAAGTGATCTGTTGTGGGCAAATCCATTACTGAGTTATGTTATGGGTATGCTTGTTATCGTTAAACACTGGGATTTTTTCAGGATAAAGAAACTGATTGGAGCTAAGCACAGACAAAATTATAGAGGAAAACCTGGTTCAGTTTGCTTGTTCCTGAATGTTCCTGAGTGGCTGAGTTACAGTTTTGACGTAAATCTACTTGAAAATCTATGGCAATACCTGAAAATATTTGTCTAGCAATGAACAACAACCAATTTCACTGAGCTTGAAGAACTTTGAAAATAATAGTGGGCAAATGTTGCACAATCCAGGTGTTTAAAGTTCTTAAGAGACTCACAGCTGTAATCGCTGCCCAATTTCCTTATTCAAAGTATTGACTAAGGGGTGTGAATACTTATATAAATAAGATATTTAATTTTCAATAAATTTGCTAAAATGTCACGTTTCCCCTTTGTCATTATGGAGTGTTGTGTGTGTGTAGATGGGTGAGAAAAAAAACATTGAATCCATTTTGAATTCAGGCGGTAACACAACAAACTGTGGGATAAGTCAAAAGGTATGAATACTGAAGGAACTGCAGCTCTCTGGGACCCCACATGATATGTTGTTTCTATTATGTAACTTGACCATCATTACACTGTGTACAGATCCATATTTAAAATGTATTTTGTGTGCTTGTCTTGCTTGTTTTTGCATCAGACTCCTTCTCCCAGGGTGAGCCCAGAGTGCTGGGTTTAGCCATGATTCCCGGCCACCACGTGGTCTCCATCGAGGTGGAGTCAGACACCCTGGCCGACACACAGGGGTTCGGGGGCAGCCACTGAAGAACAAGCTGAGCTCACCCAAAGTCGGAGGACACGGTCCTAGAAAAGGCTACAGTACAGACTTGAAATGGGAGAATTCAATCAAAGGAATTCCAGATGTGGCTGATCTCTGGTGCCAGTGTCGTGGGTTTACCAGTCAGAACCAAGATAGGTGCGAAATGTAACCAAGCATCCCCAGTGACATTAGTGTCTGTGAAGTTAATACGGAGTATAAAAGTTATTTGCGCAATAAGGGGCATGGGACTGAGCCAGACGGTACAGTATATGTCTGTGTGATAAATGATTTTCAATAGATTTCAGTATTTAAACCTGTGTCTGATCTGTCAATGAGGAACGATGCAGACGTTCCTTATATACTGGTAGTGCAGCAGTTACATGTAGTTCAGAGCATATGAATAGCTAAAGTGAATTACCTACTTGACTTAAAACCCTTGGCTCCTATTAGGAGCATAAGTTCTTGGCAAATGTCCTCCATCTCACTCATCAGGGCAAGTCTTTCCAGGTCACACCATTTGAGGCCATCAGTTAGCTGTTCAAGTCAAATTTGATTGGTCACATATACATATTTAGCAGATGTTATTGTGGGTGTAGCGACAGTATCTAATAATTCACAACAATACTCACATCTAAAAGTAAAAGAATGGAATTAATATATAAATATTAGGATGAGCAATGTCAGTTGTATGGACTAAAATACAGTATATACCTATGAAATGAGTAAAGCAGTATGTAAACATTAAAGTGACAAAAGATTCCTTGTCTATGTATATAGGGCAGGGTTGAGTAGCCGGGCGGTAGCCAGCTAGTGATGGCTATTTAAACGTCTGATGGCCTTGAGATAGACGTTCTTTGAGATCGGGTGCTGTAGATGTCCTGAAGGGCAGGCAGTGTGCTCCCGGTGATGCTTTGGGTTGACCACCCTCTGGTGAGCCTTGCGGTTGCGGGTGGCACAGTTGCCGTACCAAGCGGTGATACAGCCTGACCGGATGCTCTCAATTGTGCATCTGTAAAAGTTTGAGGGTGTCAGGGGCCAAGCCATATTTCTTCATCTTCCTGAGGTTGAAGAGGTGCCGTTGCTATTTCCTGAAGTCCACGAGCAGCTCCATAGTTTTGTTGACGTTATTTTCCTGGCACCACTCCGCCAAAGGCTTCACCTCCTCCCTGTAGGCTGTTTTGTCATTATTGGTAATCAGGCCTACTACTGTTGTATCGTCTGCAGACTTGATTATATTGGAGGCGTGTGTGGCCACGCAGTCATGAGTGAACAGGGAGTACAACAGGGGGCTGAGCACTCACCCTTTTGGGGCCCCTGTGTTGAGCAGCAAAGTGGCGTTGTTTCCTACCTTCACCAGGGCGGGGTTCAGACTCAGGGCCCCGAGCTTACAGGATTGCAAAAGTTGGCTATTCTTTTCTGGTAATGTGTTTGGTATACTCAGTGTATAAGTGTGTCAAATAGTTCAAGCAGACATGAACATTTTCTTGGAACTAGACAGACCTGCATGCTACTGGAAGATGATTTGCACAAAAGACAACTCAAACATGAGCTAAAGATGGTATGCCATCAGTATAGTACTGAAATTATACCTGAACCATGAATTTATAACAGTGAAAGAACCAGAGAACAGGGTTGTTTGTTTCCATATTTTAATAGTTTGAGCATTTTAGTTAATTCTGGTTGGCAACGAGAAAACCCCCTAGAAACATTAAAATGATCACGTAGTTGAGCAGTCGGTGACATAAAAAGCTTTCAGTTACAGCTATACTGCATCCTTAGAACTCAAATTATGTTAACAGTGGACTTGACAGGATGATATTGACAATCCATCATTTGGTTGTAGTCCATAATTTGTTTGATACACTAAAATGACGCAAGTCATTTGTTTGTCATTGCAGGGAGTCCCTTCAGTTGCTTTGGACTGGGGAACACAGGAGGATTAGTTATTAAAAAGACCGGCAAATAAAACATGTTTTCAAAGGGCAGCGAGAACAGGCTCTTTCAGGAAGTAGACAGACATGCTTTATCCACTCACCCTTTTGACCGGGTACACAACCAGGAAGGTGTAGGTCACCAACTATTCCATAACACTTGTGTCAATTAAGTTAGGTCAAGAGTATATTCTGTGGAGAACATTCAAAGCTTTGCAGATAAAAATAACAAAAACAGACATTGTTTAGTGAAGAAGAAAACGACACTCTTCTAAAACATTCTGAAAGCTCTGAAAATAAATCAGCTTGGGTGCCAGTCTGAATCTGCTTTTATCCAACTTGAGCTTATTTAAGTATTATTAAAAAAGGTCCAATACAGCATTTTTATCTCAATATCAAATCCTTTTTGGGTAATAATGAAGTACCTTACTGTAGATTGGTTTCATTTCAAATTGTTTTCTCAGGCAATACTTTTGCTAGGACTGTCTGGGAGTGGTCTAGCTTTTATTGGCAGAGGGGTTTGTAACTTTCTTATTGGTCAATTAAACTAATTCACCAGGCAGGCCAAAACTCCATCCCACCAAAACAGGCTGAAATGTCAAAGAGCTCTTATACCATTTTCAAAATATTAATCCATCCTGAGAGAATATATATATATAAAGCAGAGGAAAATTACATTTGACTGCACTGGGCCTTTAAATATATGGAGAAACAGTCCAGCATCCAGGCTAGTCAAGCAAAAACCAAAAGAGCTACGTTGAATAGACGAAAAATGGAAGAAATACCAAGCAAAAGTAAAAGCAGCAGCAGACATCACAAAAAAATAACATGGAGGGATGCAATGACAGGATCAACAGCCTGGGCCAAGTTGGGAGGACTGAACAGCGCACCAATGCAGGACTTTATTTGCGCGTCTTCGACCACTCGAGTCAACAGCCGACAACATTGTCACTTAGTTTCATCCATGTAGAATTTGTGGTAGGAAAGTTTAACTCTGTACAACTCAACCCCTCGCGGTACAGTAGTAGTCCAATGCCTTTGACAGTGTCATTCACATCCCCATTGTCTCACTACATTACCCACAACACCCCACATCCAACCTGAATCCCCCAAATCCAACCCCTGGGTACGTCCACCAGTTACTCCACGGGTTGTCATAAGCCCTAAAATCCTCCAATTGTAAATCCTTCCTGGTTCTGTCAGTCAGCCCCCCCACCCCCATGTTTCTTGTCTCATCCTCACTAGTGGTGGAACTTGAAGTGGTAGTTGCCGCCAGACTCGAAGGGGTTGAAGTGGAAGGGCCATCCCTGGCCACCCTGACCGCCTCCCTGTTGACTCTCTGGGTCCAGGGGGTCCTCACCAGAGTCAAACTTCTGGCGCATTTCTAACGGTTCGGGGTAGGGAGACATGAATAATGCACAACAAGTATCCAGCTACGTTTTCAACACATGTAGATTACAGTAAAGTGGTCCGACAGGACGTTATCATACTGCAAATATTTTACAGCTTCCTAAATAGTCAGATTTTCCAGTATGGGAGGGTTTAGTTAGTAGTGATCTTATCTACCAGCTTGAGCAACATTATCAGGTACATATACAGTTCATTACCTGGGTCGGTGAGCACCTCTTTAGCAGAGGCGATGTCGATAAACCTCTTCTCTGCCTCCTTCTTTTCCGACTCCTCTCTGAAGTTGTCAGGATGCCACTGTTGGGCCAGTTTTCTGTACGCCTTGATTATTTCCTGTTTGTTGGCACTCCTGGAAGAAAAAAAAACATGTTGGTAATGTAGAATATTGTTTGAATACAAGGACCAAATGCATTACCATGAGGTGATCACATATGGTGAAAATAGAATGTCATCAAATAGAATCAACTTGTCACTTGTCCAATTGCTTATAGATCATAAATACACTGTAGATTATTCCAAGGAAGGAAGGCATTATGCTTCGAAGAAGTATTTGAACAGAGCTCCCTTCTCTATGTCAGTCATACCTATTGACACCAAGGATCTTGTAATAGTCCCTCTTCCGGGAGAGCTTGAGCAGTTTCTGGGCTCGCTCCAGACCTTCCCTGATCTCATTGTTCTCCGTGTCAAACTCCCTCGCTTCCTGGTAGTCCTCCACCGCTAGAGAGAAGGGAGGGCAAGGTAAGCGGGGAAAAAAGGCAGAGAGAGAAAGATCAAAATGGATACTTGACAAAGCTGGTACAATGATCCCGCTGGGATTTGGATGTGCCGTAATCAGGGCGGCGTTAGACTGGTTCTGGCTACAAAACACCGGGTTTGTTTACATGGCAAGTTTGACAGCCGGTGTTCTGAGTACTTGACGGAGGGGACACAAATGCGGCACAAAGTCTTATCACCACGTGTCATCATTCTCTTTGCTACAGTAATAGGATGGTGAAAGTACCTTTCTCATAGTCCTGGTTGAGGATGAAGGCCTCAGCTCTGTCTCGGAGGATGTTGATGTTGCGTGGGTCTCTCTGGTGGGCCTCTGAGCAAATGTCTATTGCCATAGCAGGCATCTTGTTCTGGTGGAGAGAAATGGAGCAACACTTAAGCATCATCATTGTTTCCCCATTCTATTTGTAATTACTTAATTAGTAATATCATTTTTAAAGTTATGGGAAATCCGCAGTTGTAAAAGTAATTGAGAATTTCCGATACACTAACAATTGACTTCAGTAGAGGGACAGGTCATGCTAATCTAGATATGGCCCACTCCATGGGTTAAACGCATCTATGTGATGGGACCCACCTTGACCAGGCAGAAGCAGATTCTCTCCTTGGCCTTATTGGTGTAGTAGAGGACATTAGGCTCTGTCCTCATCACTGACTCATACTTGTCTATGGCATCCTGATACCTGAAGACAAACATTTAATAATATTCATTTTTAGGACAAGAGTTAAATAGAACCACCATACAATAGTCATATCTAAATATGAACCAAAGTGGATACAAATAGGTTGTGATTAAAACTGTCAAAGAAACCTCAAATATAAACCTGTTGAGGGAACACAGGAACTGAAATATAAAACTCCCATAGGGACTGAAACATTGCCCACAGGGAGGGACTACCACATAGAGATGTGCTACCATATAAGACCACATACTTATTTTCCACCATAATTTGCAAATAAATTCATTAAAATCCTACAATGTGATTTTCTTCCCTCATTTTGTCTGTCATAGTTGAAGTGTACCTATGATAAATTACAGGCCTCTCATCTTTTTAAGTGGGAGAACTTGCACAATTGGTGGCTAACTACATACTTTTTTGCCCCACTGTAGGTAGGCAGGGATTGACCTTGAGGGTTGCCCTATTGCTTGGGGTATATGAATTGAGCCGTCGCTCAAGTTGAACCTGCTCTGAGGTTGCCTCATTAGGCAGGTGATAAAAAAAGCGAAAACAACCAAACTGCATAGAATTCCAGTAGCCTAAAACATACTGTATCTTTCTGGTTCCTCCCCATTGTTTAAGTGAATGATAAACAATTTAGGGCATTTATGGCAGACGGGCAAGTTGAGTCTTCTCCAATATGATTTATTTTTACTGATAACAACAAAAATACAAAGAATTCCAGTACTGATCTTTGAGTACTCCCCTTTGTGTTGGTGAAAGGCAGGCAACATATGGCACTTCTGCGTGTAAATAGCTAATTTACATTTTCGGGCCAGTGTTCATCATTTCTGGGCAACCCCCCCCCCAAAAAAAATACTTCCGATTTGTCTGATGGGCAACTGCATTTGTCTTTAGTGTCAAGGAAAACATAAGAGAAACCACCACAGGGACTAGACTGCCAAACTAGCTAGATGCAGTGGTACTGACCTTTCCTCCTGGATGTGCTCCTCGGCAGAGTCCAGCTGCTTGCTGAGCTTCTTCACCTGTTTGTAACGGGATAAACACTCCTTGTCATCCTGATCCAGCTTCAGACACTCCCTGACATGACTGCAGAGGGAGAGGAAAGAGACAGATTTACACATTGCAAAGCGGTTTGAGATTTTTGCCTGTCAAAAAAAAAAAGTGTTAGTATGTTTGAAAGAGTGAGCATTCTTTAAATCAACCACAGATACAAAAACACAAACCAATGTTGCTCTGAAGCTCACAACCTCTTAATTTACATGTATTTGCTTGGTAAATGTGGTTGTTTGTTTAAAATCACTCCGCCCTATTACTAATACAATATTCTAGTGCGCATACCCTAGTGACTCCTGGTGCTCCCCCAGGTCATAGTGCAGGGTGCTGAGCTTGAGGAAGGCACCTCGGTTGTCGTTCCTCAGCCGGGTGGTGGGGGTCAGGTCCTGGATGGCCTTCCGAGGGTCTCCCAGACGAATGTAGCATTCAGCCCGGAGCTCCCGAGACTCAGGGTCCCAGGGGGAGAGCTGAAAAGAGAGAAGGGTGGGAGGTAGGTAGGTAGGGAGTTCAGTGGTGTGAATTTATGATTTGATGCCAAGTCTGTTGAAGTATAGTGCACCACAGATTGATGAAGGTATTGAGGATCAAGTTTAAGAGGCTAGGTGAAATAGAGTTCTCAATGTCTAGGCCCTGTGGCAGAGGTAACCCCTGCCTCCATGACTAGGCCCTGTGGTGGAGCTACTCCCTACCTCTACGACGCGGTCTAGCACAGTGATGGTGGTGCTGTAGTCTCCTCTGTGGTGGGCCGCGTGGGCCTCCTCCTGCAGCTCCTCAAGCTCGTTGGCCCTCATCAGCTGGTTCCGCGCCTCGTCCTGGTCAGGGGATCGCTGCAGCTGAGGAAATTAAAAAAGGTAAGGTTTCTGAAGAAACTGTAATTATAAATATATAATAGATGACTCATATCAGGACCATAAATACATAATAGAACACAACACATATCAAGTGTATCTAATCCTTCAGATTCCCTTAACCTCGCCCACACCACATAATTGCAATATGAGACAGTATATGATGAGTGTATTGGGGGGGGTGGGGGGGAGCAGTGAGATTTTGGTTGACAGATGGATAAGGTGTAACTAGACATAGAAATATAATTAATAGTATGGTAGTAGTAAAATAGTAGCTATATTTTTATGCATCTAGACTTACCACAGCCTCAAAGTCCTCCCGGGCCTCCTGGGTGTTACCCTGCTTCAAGAAGATATTCCCTCTCTGCAGTCTGGCCTGGAAACATGGAGGCCGAGAGAGGGAAGAGGGGATATGGAGGAGAGAGGGACGGAGATAGAGAAAGATACAGATAGTTTTTTTAATCTAAGAGTTAATAACAATTTCACACAATTGTTGTTCATAACCGTGATTTATCATGATGACAGCGATGTTGTCAACAACTGTCTGTGTCCACTCACAGCGAGAAAGTCAGGTTTGAGCTGGATGGCTCTGGTCAGATCCGGCAGGGCAGACTTGGACTTTCCCATAGCCAGGAACACAGCTGCCCGCTTGTAGTAAGTCAGGTAGTTCTTAGAGTCACCCTCTGAGGGAAGGGAAAGGGTCAAATACAGTAGATAAGTAGGAGAACACAATAGATTTCTACTTTCATGTGACTTATTTATTAGGTGTACATGGCCACATTTTACTGAGAATGTGTAGTTCACTCAATGTGTTGACCTGAAAGAATAAGGGAGAGAGAGATAAGAAATAACCCATCACTTGAAGGGACTTTTATGTGGAAGCAGCTCGACTTATTACAAACAGAGTACAGACAGAGAGAGGGAGACAGACAAACAGGCTACATGGGCAGTGACGTTGGAGCTATAATGATGTGTGTGTCTGGTTGGTAACCTTACCCACTGCAGAGTGGTAGTGGGACAGGGCCTCCGCCAGTTGACCGGCAGCCAACAGTTTACGGCCCATCTCCAAGTGCTGCTCAATCTCCACATGAGTTGCCCCCAAGACACCTGAAACAAAACACTTAGTGTGAGCCTCTTGGAAGCCCCCATAGGCAATTGCTCACATAGCCACATAGGAACTGACCTAAATGAAGGAGACAGAGTAGCTATGTTCATGAATGTTGTGTCATTTTAACAGTAGACATACATTCCATCCCTCTAGATGTAAATCATAGGACTTGTTTGTAAAGGGAGTATGTAAAAAAGTAAACCAACAGCCAAAGGGTTTCGATAGCCTAGCTAGTCTACAGTGGTTAACAAGTAAGGGCACACAGAAAACTACCTGATTATCCTGTACAATCGGTCGTAGCATACCTAGCTAAGGAACTAACCGAATACTTAGTTACCGTTATTTTTTAAATCAACAGCTCTATGCAGACTGAACTATTCGGGCAAAAACACATTGCTATCTATCTGTCTGGTCTTACCGTCCAACTGGAGGTCCAGAATGACACAGAGCAGTGACAAGGAGGACAGGACCCCGCTGAGACCTTTCCGTCGCCCCGACTCCATACTTATATACTTCACACTTCTCCTGGAGTTGTATATTTCACGTCTCTGATATAATTGAATTGCAAACTACGTACGATATCATTTAAACGGTAATTTTCTTCATAACGTCTTCATCGTTTTGAGGCTATATGTTTTAGTGGTCCGGTTAAGAAATAGTTCCGAGTGACACCTTGGAGAGCTAATGGAAGGTTCCTATAATTTACTCGCGTAGGACAACGTTGTTTAGACAGCCAAATTGCAATTTTGCATGGATCTAATAAATTATTTTAGTTTTCTCTACGTGGCATGACATTGAATAACTTCGCCAGCTGTCAATTTAGGTGCTTTCTAAAGTGAAACTTCACCCGGTCTGGTTTTTACCCCCTCCTTCACGGATTCAAATGCCCTATATTTCTGTGCGGTGAGTGGCCGGTTCTAGCGGCACACATCGTTGTTGCCTACCAACGTGGGGCGGTCTCATTGGATGAACTATTTTAGCTCGTAGACTATACTCCCATGTCCATATATGGCACATTACGCCGTCACTGGTCATACCATAATATTCACAAAGGAATATTATTGATATGCCTATCCCTCAGTGTTATCTGTGGGCCAAACACTATGTCTATTGTCTGTAATAATAATAAACATATGGTTGATCATGTTCATTCCTCACTAGAAGCTTGCTACGTTAGGTTATTAGATACAAACAAAATAGGAATTTGAGTATTTAAAGAATATTTTTATTGGGTGGAATTGTAAACGAAACTAAAGAACTAAAACAAACATTCAGAATGGCATAAGACAGCCACACCCATCTCAGACATTATAAAACTGTACAAACAATACAAAACATCTCCATAACATCAGTACTTGAGAATCAACAGTCTTAATCTGCTGGTTTGTACATTCCCCTAGATCTAGACGTTTCATCAAATCATCCCTTTTCATGCAAACATGAGCCTATATCATTATGAAAATAAAAAATGGTATATAATGCAGGCATCAGTCATTAGACACCTCAGCTATTGCACGTTATTTTACAGGCGACATGTTTGCACAGTGCACCACAACCAAATTAACAGCCATAATATCTTCAATATGAGGTGATTGATCCAAATATGAAATACACAATCCTACATAGTATAGCACTGGAGTCTGGTTTGCAGGCATTGGACATGGTGGATACAGGTGATCCCCATGGTTCATTGGTGTGCTCTCTAACTCTGTTCAAACGTAGGCGTTCCGGCCATAGGAAGTGGCAGCCTGACTCTGCGATGGTGCATTGCCAGAGTACACTGTGCCCCTGGGCTGGTAGGGGTAAGATCTGAGGAAGAAGATGAGAGGAAGAGTGGGTGAGGAGGGCAAACATAGATAAAATAAAACCACCAATCACCAACCCACATGCATTAAGGATTGTAACACACACAGACAGACACAGACAGACACAGACACACACAGTATCCACTGAACTCACTGTTTCTCAGACGTGCCCAGTTTGCAGGCACATGTCAAACAAGATCCCCCAACGGTAGCAAGAACAGCAGAGCACCAGCCAATGTAGAGGCCCTCTCCAATCTCATACCTGCAAAACACAGTAGGTCCTTCATTTTGTCAAGTTCATAAACAATAGGCATTACATGTTGGTTTGGTGACTGCTCTTCTGTCTAACAGACAGCAGAGGACAGCAGTGTGCCAGTAGCCTAATTGTAGTAATTGGATTGGGTGGTAATTTCCTTCTCACTTACTTTATCCCGGGATATAATGGATTAAAAAAGTCCTGGGTGATGTTGAAAGCATACCAAGAGACTGAGATCATTGTACACAGGCCTGAGAGAGAGATATAGTATGTGTTTTTGTGTTTTTGTGTGTGTGTGTGTGTGTGTGTGTGTGTGTGTGTGTGTGTGTGTGTGTGTGTGTGTGTGTGTGTGTGTGTGTGTGTGTGTGAGAGAGAGAGAGAGAGAGAGAGAGAGACAGAGAGAGATTATTTAAGTTAATTGTGCTCAAGATCCTTAAGAGGTGGCAGTTATGACTATAAACAGTTAAAGACAAGAATATCCCTTTACCCTGAAGCAAGAATAGGACACCTCCAACACCAGCTATTCTACCCTTTAGAACCATGTTCTCTCCAGCTGCTTTAGAACACTGCATCCCGATCAGGGTTGCAAGGAGCCCGATAGATCCGAAAATAATCGCAGCAATCATTAGTGCTCGAGACGCTTGGATATATCCTGCGAGACAGAGCATATGAATAAACACAAATTGTCACTTTCACAAACAAAATTAATTGGCCTATAACATGTTTTTTTTTTATATATACTGTAATAACAAATAGGAGGATTATTACATTTGTTTCAAATGTGATTTGTAAAGAAACATATTGAGTTCTACACATTGTATAGCCAAATAATATCCAATAATTATGATGATATTTAAGAATACGATCTATTGAAATGGAACTATCCTTCTGTTTTGTGTTTATTCGAGAAGAAAAAAACTCTAAAAACTCTAAAAAAAGGGTCTGATTTGACTGATTTCAATGATTCAACCTAAATGAATTGTTTATTGATGTCGTTCTGGGATGATAATATTTGAACCTTTTGACCTCTCAGTCACGAACAAAACATTACTAAGAAAAAGTGTAACATATGTGCCTTGACAACCGAACAATATCACCACAGGCAGTAAATCCATTTATTCCTTAACACAATTTTTTCACATCAAAAATATTATCCTTCTCTAGGATGTCCGTACCATTCAGGGCGAGCAGAGAGGGGAACTCGTGGCAGTTGTGGACACCTGTAGAGTCCGTGGCACAGGACATCCATAGGTTCTCATAGATGGTGGAGGTAGTGATGACGCTCCCATCAACGGTGGAAACCTTCCAGTAACGGTTGGGTATAGCTATCCCCACCATCACCCATCCTATAAACCCAAGCAGCAAGGCGACGACCTCCACTATTGGATCCATTCTGTTTTTTTCAAGTATTTGGTGATAAATAAAGAGAGAAGGCGATAGACAAATAGAGAGAAAGAAACCGGGTATATCCCTTCGTTAGATTGTCTCCTCTTCGATTTTATTAGATTCACTTATTTTTGTTTAGGATATTCGGGCTTAAAAAAAAAACGAACATATAGTTCACCGGTGCAAATGCTTTTGAGTGTCTGTTCCCCTTCTGGGACACAGTTGTGTTAGGTTGCCAATGAGAAAGTTTGTTGAGAGCAACAGATATGCTCAATGATTTATCATTGTCAACCTGTGTTCTCTCCCACCCCCTCTCACACAGGTTCACACACAGGCACACACCCACACACACACATACTCACACACTCACTCTATCTCTCTATTTCTCTCTCTCTCTCTCTCTCTCTCTCTCTCTCTAGGCCTATCTGCCTTTTGCATTTTACAGCCTGAAACTGAACAGGTGTCTATCAGGCAATGGAGACTCACGAAAGTCCAATGGTTGCTCTATGCCCTTGTGTTTACAGTATGTCGGAATACATGAAAGTTGACTTAGCCTACATGTATATTTAGGAAATAAATAATTGAACAACCTGTGGTGTACCGCAGGGTTCAATTCTCAGGCCGACTCTTTTCTCTGTATATATCAACGATGTTGCTCTTGCTGAGGGTGATTCCCTGATCCATCTCTACGCAGACGACACCATTCTGTATACATATGGCCCTTCTTTGGACACTGTGTTAACAAACCTCCAAACAAGCTTCAATGCCATACAACACTCCTTCCGTGGCCTCCAACTGCTCTTAAACGCTAGTAAAACTAAATGCATGCTTTTCAACCGTTCGCTGCCCGCACCCGCCCGCCTGCCCGACTAGCATCACTACTCTGGACGGTTCTGACTTAGAATATGTGGACAACTACAAATACCTAGGTATCTGGCTAGACTGTAAACTCTCCTTCCAGACTCATATTAAACATCTCCAATCCAAAATTAAATCTAGAATAGGCTTTCTATTTCGCAACAAAGCCTCCTTCACTCACGCTGCCAAACATACCCTAGTAAAACTGACTATCCTACCGATCCTCGACTTCGGCGATGTCATTTACAAAATAGCCTCCAACACTCTACTCAGCAAATTGGATGCAGTCAATCACATTTCCATCCGTTTTGTCACCAAAGCCCCATATACCACCCACCACTGCGACCTGTATGCTCTAGTCGGCTGGCCCTCGCTACATATTCGTCGCCAGACCCACTGGCTCCAGGTCATCTATAAGTCTTTGCTAGGTAAAGCTCCGCCTTATCTCAGCTCACTGGTCACGATAACAACACCCACCCGTAGCACGTGCTCCAACAGGTATATCTCACTGGTCATCCCCAAAGCCAACACCTCAATTGGCCGCCTTTCCTTCCAGTTCTCTGCTGTCAATGACTGGAACTAATTGCAAAAATCTCTGAAGCTGGAGACTTATATTTCCCTCACTAACTTTAAACATCACCTATCTGAGCAGCTAACCGATCGATGCAGCTGTACATAGCCCATCTGTAAATAGCCCATCCAATCTACCTACCTCATCCCCATATTGTTTTTATTTACCTTTCTGCTCATCTGCACACCAGTATTTCTAGTATTGCACATCATCATCTGCACATCTACACAACTATCACTCCAGTGTTAATTTGCTACATTGTAATTACTTCACTACTATGGCCTATTTATTGCCTTACCTCCTCACGCCATTTGCACACCCTTGTATATAGACTTTCTTTAAAAAAAAATATATTGACTGTACGCTTGTTTATTCCATGTGTAACTCTGTGTTGTTGTTTGTGTCGCACTGCTTTGCTTTATCTTGGCCTGGTCGCAGTTGTAAATGAGAACTTGTTCTCAACTAGCCTACCTGGTTAAATAAAGGTGAAATGACAAAATAAAATACAATATATTATAATTGATGTACTAATATAACTGAAACATTGAGATGTTACATTGTCTAACATTACTTCCCAAATATTTTTTATCTTTATTCTTAATTTGATACATAGCCTGTTTATTTTTTTCAATATGAAATTCAGTTTCTGCATCATTGCAGGTTGACCTATGCCAGTTCCACTAAAGAATACAGGCAGCATGATATTGATGCTGACAACCTCCTAACTGGCAGAGAGTCAGGTGTTGTAAATTGGTGTTTTAAAGTGATGACTGAGGAGATCTGGACAAAATGTGTTCCTCCAGTTACATTTGTTTTGGTCGTGAATTTCATTGCTTCAAGGCCAACTGACACAAGGTCAACTGTCACATTTACCATCCCACTAAAACTGCCCAGTTCCAAGTAACACACCCAAATCACATAGGCTACCATCTGTTGCATGGTTGTTGTAGGGTAAGTGTAACATAGTCACACACTTCCTGGAACCCAGACCCCCACTAATATGCCCAGTCAGAACAATGTTAATCCTTAACCTGATTCAGTGACAGGGGGTTGAAGTATTTAGGTGCGGAGAATTTAAAACAAGCAAACACATTTGTGCAAACTCCATGTAAGGACAATAGGAGGGCCTTTAAAATCAATCCAGAAGAAAACACTGTTGGCCAATAAATATGAGTGAGAGAAGGCAAGGGTGCCAAAGGCCGCACCCTCCCTGGAAATATGGGTAAATTTTTCATGAAGTGTCAGGAACTGTTATTACGAAAAGATAAAAGTCTGGTTAACAAATAGATGTGGTTTTAGTGTTTGAACAGTGAAACTACTAATGCATTTGTCTCATCCAATTGGTGAAACACAACACAACACAATCCAGTGAATATCATATGAAGGGTGCATGCTTTACATATTTGAACTGGGCCATTGTCTCACTATTTAAGGCTGCATCTCAATAGTCTGTGGCTTCCTTTCTTCGTCTTATCATCTCCTCTTCTTCATCTGAACTGATCTGAAAACAACGGACAGGTGAAAGTGATACTGTTGTTGTACATAGTTTTTTGCCCTGTCCAGTTATTTCATGTCAGTAAATGAGAGAGAAAGCCTCTTTAGGCGATTGAGATGCTGCCTAGTAAATGTAGTCTAGCCTAAAGCCTGCTAGTTCTGTTGTCCGCCGACACCGGAGTTCACTTGCTCTGAAAACGAGAGATGTTTACCAAAGCCTAATTGTATGGCTTCCTCTGCTCCAGCATGGCTTCTGAGCTGTTGGTCAAACCATTAGTTCTTCATGTTGTTATGACTTTTACTGCCAACGTTCTTTTTATGTGATTTTTTTATGGAAGGGTGTGTAACTTTCCCTAACTCTTTACAGGTATTAGTCATCATTAAAATGTGATTACTCTGCAAGTGCACTGGCTAAAGCTGTGAGCTAGGGGTTGGTTGGGCGTAGATGTAAGTTTCAAGTTAGTCTAGACAAGGTTCTTTTTATGACTATTTCGGCTTGAGACCCAATTGAGAAATTGGCCGTCCTCCCGTGACGCAAATCATCCTCAATGACTCAAATTAAGAAGAAATAGTGTGCGATTATAGATCTATTCTCATAACCACTTTGGGTTCCGACCCATTGTTTGAGAAACCCTGGTGTAGACCAGTGTTTCTTAGTGTTGGGAACCACATGTCTATGTTGATTTCACTCCAGCTAAGTATCAATTAGGCACTAAGTACTGTATCTGCCAATTAACTGAGTGGTTTTAAATGATTAGTTATATGACTGTGATATTTCATAACATTTGGACTATTTGATGAATCCTTGTGATGTCCTTGGTGTAATAGGTTAAGATAAAACAAAAAAATATATATTACCATTCCCATAACAGCACTGATTAGGAAAGTGTGTTTGTACAGGATGTGGGGAAGCCAGTAATCGGATAAATTACTCTGGTATAATGGACAATGCAGAAACTATGTTGGGTTTCCCGTCAAACTGATATAGAAAGTTAAATGCCCTCCTCTGTAATGCTTATATTAGCAATTGATGGCAGTGGCTAATTTAACAAAACCAAATTGTGGATTGTAGTCTCTCCTTGCCTTTCAACGTAATGAAACTAAGGCTGGTATTTTTCCACACATTGGTATTTTGACCGATAAGACCAATGATTGGTCAAAATATCAGAATTGGGCTGCCTGTGTAAACACAGCCAAATATACACATTAATTTGTAATTTGGCTGAACTATCCCTTTTATGTGATGTGCTTTTCCTTGTGACCCTGGCCTCAGCACACCAACCCAAATGAGAATTATTTTGCCCGATGCAATGTCATGGTGAGTTTCGGTCGTGTCGAAGAGTTAATGAATAGCTAGCTAACATCGCTGTCGGCTGATAATGCCTACATAAGTAATAACCTATCATCCATAATCTTTAAACCTTCCTGTTGTAAAATGATGTCCACAGTGAGTGAATCCATTCTGGAGCGTGTGACACCAAACTGAACTAGGCTAGTGAACAGCCAAATAAAATGTTATTTGTCACATGCGTCGAATACTACAGGTGTAGGTAGACCTTACTATGAAATTATAATTTATTTATTTAACTAGGCAAGTCAGATAAGAACAAATTCTTATTTACAATGACGTCCTACACCTGCCAAACTCGGACGACGTAGGGCCAATTGTGCACGATAAAATAACAATAACAAGGCTATATACAGGTACCAAGTCAATGTGCAGTGTATAGGTTTGTTGAGGTAATTCAGGTAATATGTACATGCAGGAATATGTACATGCATGTGTCTATGCATAGATAATAAACAGTAGCAGCAGCGTAAGTGAATAGTGTGAAGGAATGTGAATGTAAACTCAACAAAAAAAGAAAGGTCCTCACTGTCAACTGCGTTTATTTTCAGCAAATTGAACGTGTACATATTTGATTGAAAATAACACGATTCAACAACTGGGACATAAACTGAACAAGTTCCACAGACATGTGACTAACAGAAATGGAATAATGTGTCCCTGAACAAAGGGGGGAGGGGGGGTCAAAATCAAAAGTAACAGTCAGTATCTGGTGTGGCCACCAGCTGCATTAAGTACTGCAGTGCATCTCCTCCTCATGGACTGCACCAGATTTGCCAGTTCTTGCTGTGAGATGTTACCCCACTCTTCCACCTAGGCACCTGCAAGTTCCCGGACATTTCTGGGGGGAATGGCCCTAGCCCTCACCCTCCGCTCCAACAGGTCCCAGACGTGCTCAATGGGATTGAGATCCAGGCACTTTGCTGGCCATGGCAGAGCACTGACATTCCTGTCTTGCAGGAAATCACGCACAGAACGAGCAGTATGGGTCACGTCAAGATGAGTCTGCAGGAAGGGTACCACATGAGGGAGAAGGAAGTCTTCCCTGTAACGCACAGCATTGAGATTGCCTGCAATGACAACAAGCTCAGTCCGATGATGCTGTGACACACCGCCCCACACCATGACGGACCCTCCACCTCCAAATCGATCCCCCTCCAGAGTACAGGACTCGGTGTAACACTCATTCCTTCGACCATAAATGTGAATCAGACCATCACCCCATGTGAGACAAAACCGCAACTCGTCAGTGAAGAGCACTTTTTGCCAGTTCTGTCTGGTTCAAGGATGGTGGGTTTGTGCCCATAGGCGACATTGTTGCCGGTGATGTCTGGTGAGGACCTGCCTTAAAACGGGCCCACAAGCCCTCAGTCCAGCCTGTCTCAGCCTATTGCGGTCAGTCTGAGCACTGATGGAGGGATTGTGCGTTCCTGGTGTAACTCGGGCAGTTGTTGTTGCCATCCTGTACCTGTCCCGCAGGTGTGATTTTCGGATGTACCGATCCTGTGCAGGTGTTGTTACACGTGGTCTGCCACTGTGAGGATGATCAGCTACGTCTCACAGTACGGTCATTGCAATTTATTGCCCTGGCCACATCTGCAGTCCTCATGCCTCCTTGCAGCATGCCAAAGGCACGTTCACGCAGATGAGCAGGGACCCTGGGATTCTTTCTTTGGTGTTTTTCAGAGTCAGTAGAAAGGCCTCTTTCAGTTTTCATAACTGTGACCTTAATTGCCTACCGTCTATAAACTGTTAGTGTCTTAAAGTCCGTTCCACAGGTGCATGTTCATTAACTGTTTATGGTTCATTTAACAAGCATGGGAAACAGTGTTTAAACCCTTTACAATGAAGATCTGTGAAGTTATTTGAATTTTACGAATTATCTTTGAAAGACAGGGTCCTGAAAAAGCTGAGTTTATGTGTGTGTGTTTGTGGCGTCAATATGCATGTGTGTGTTTGTCCGTGTGTGTGTGTTGGGAGTGTTAGTTTAGTACGTATGTGTGTGTGGTTAGAGTACAGTGAGCATACAACGAGCCTGTGCAAAAGAGTCAGTAAAATCCTTTGATTCAATGACGGCCTAGGAACGTTCTGCCCCTGCCTTGTTCAGGGGCAGAACGACAGATTTGTACCTTGTCAGCTCGGGGATTCTAACTTGCAACCTTTCAATTACTAGTCCAACGCTCTAACCACTAGGCTACCCTTCCGCCCCAGTAATGTACTGGGCCGTACACACTACCCTCTGTAGCGCCTTACGATTGGATGCCGAGCAGTTGCCATACCAAGCGGTGCTGCAACCAGTGCACTCGATGGTGCAGCTGTATAACTTTTTAAGGATCCCATGCCAAATCTTTTCAGCCTCTTTTCAGCCTCCTGTGGGGGAATAGGCTTTGGGGAGTGCTCTACATGACTGTCTTGGTGTGTTTGGACCATGATAGGTCCTTAGTGATGTTTACAATCAAGGAATTTGAAACTCTCAACCCGCTCCAAACAGAAGAAAATGGACTGAAACAGGGAGGATCTACATGAACTAGGGCTACCTGGAGTAGGCTACCTGAACTAATAAGAAATGCTTGTTTTTGTTTTCCGTTGCAAAACCTTTTTCTACGGTTTGCCATAATGAACACAACCCTGGCACATGCACGTCAACAGTAAAGAGAATGCCAGTTAGACGTGTGAAAACAACGCGAGCAGGTCAGGGAGGATGAGGAGTGCAAACTGTACTTTGGTCGATCAATAGACGATCCCTTTAGAGAATGACTTTGATAGATTGAACAGACTGGGAGATGGGTCTGCCAACATTGTGCGTGTATACTAGCTCTGCCCTTTATTCATTTCCTTCCAACCTGTTGATAATTTATAACAATTCAAAACACAACAAAGCATGCAGTGACCCAAACGTGTGGTTGGTTAATACTGAACATCTGCAAGGATTATGATGACAATGATGTATCCTATCTCCAACAGTGCATTCCAAATGTGTACATTAAGAAACCATACCAACTTTAAATTAATTCCTTGACAATCAAAAGTTGATAAGTCTTGGAATGTTGATGTATTATATTACACCAGATACAAAACAATCATAATCATGTTAGTATCCTGTTATTACGATCACTTGAGTAAATGGTGCTAGATTGTGGATAAATACTGTTATTATTACATGTACACTGCAAATGAAAGACAAACTAGTTGGGTATTCATCTTGACCCTATCCCTAAGGCAGGTTAGTGATTTTTTGTCATTAATCTTATTCTGGAGGCAGCTCTGCAGAGTGGCCACCAGCTGGCACAGCCAAGTAATAAAATCAGATTTTAAACATAACCACACTGCTAACCTTAACACCAAAAACCTATTCTTTGTTATCGTTAATTTTCACAATGTAGACAATTTTGACTTTGCAGCTGGCCGATCTAGCGGAAATTGCTCAGTTCTGCCACCAGGACAAGACTCATCCCAGTAAACATCAACTTGCATCCCTAAGACAGGATGCCCCCTGTGGGCATTATATGAGTGACCCACATCACAGCTGCCTAATTCTGACCAACAATAGAGACACTGCTACCGGCGTGGACACTACATCACAACACAAGTACACTTACCTCTAAAACTAAGACACTTCCCTAAACTACAATGCTTTCTTTCTAAATGAATGATACAGAGAACAATAATAATTGAAGTATCATTGCACTTATAAAGAAGTCGATTACAAAATCCACCATAATTATATGCTCAGGAGGCATGCTAACTAACATACTGAGGGCAGTAAGTCAAGACATGCCATTCCATTCAGCTACATATTTCATCACCCTTATTTACACTGCATAATATGGAAGACAAAATGTGGCACAATATACTTCTGTACATACACATGTCAAATTCACTGGAATCAAAACACCTGTTAAAATACAAAGACAATTTAAGTGAAATTAAGGCTATTTTCAGAAACCAATCCCCAAACATTATTCCATGGAGAATGTGAGTAGGATGTTTTTGGAAGATCATTGGGTGATCTTCTGATCTTTGGAAACACCATCCATTTCCAACCTTAGTTGAATTTGTTATGGGGGAGAAGTTAAGAGAATGCATGTCGTCAGTCTTTCTTTGACGTGTGTTAGTAAAGTGAAGGCCCTCCACACTTCATATTAAGACCTCGGACCATGGCCCTTAGACACAGCCAATCCGATGAGGCCTGCTAGTCCGGCCACGCCCAGGCCGATTCCCCCGACGATCGCCATGCCGACCAAGCCATCTGTGTGGAGAAAAGTGAATGTCAAAACATGAACATTGCCCTTATTACTTACACCTATCCATCTTCTACCCGTCATGTCCCGCCACATCAGTGATCATGAAGGAGACAAGGAAAGGATTCAAATTAGAACTATTGCGTTCCAGCCTTCATATATGCTCCCTGTCTTCGCCATTCACCTTTTTTTAGAGCCTTGTCTATGAGCTTTTCCAGCTCCAAGGCTTGCTTGTTCCCAGGTTCATTTTTCAGGAGAGTGCGGATGTACTTCAGAGCTTTCTCATAATCCTGTGATGATAAAGAGATATATGGAGCGATAGCGAGAGAGAGATACAATTGAGTAAAAGGTGCAATGATATCTTCCGCAATCAACTCAACAGAGATGGGAGACAGAGTCATTTATTTCATTACAATAAATTCTCTCTTAAAACCTGGGGGGTAATATAGTAGTACAGTGAATGTCACCTTAAGTTTGTAGTTGGCCACAGCTAGGTAGAACAGGAAGTCTCTGGCATCGTCCTTTGATCCCTTGTTAACCAGCTCTATAAAACAAATTGAGCAACAGTCCCAGTAACATTATTATAGGCGGGTTAAGTAGGCCAATGCACTTTACGTTGCACTATGTCAGCATTTCATTCCAAAAAGATCCATTCAGTGCCTTCAGAAAGTATTCAGACCTCTGGACTTTTTCCACATTTTGGTACGTTAGGGCAAAAAAATGATTAAGTTGCCCCCCCCCCCCCCCCCCCCCAATCTACACACAATACCCATTATGACAAAGCAGAAACAGGTTTAGATATTTTTTGCTCATTTATATATATAAAAAAAAAAACGAATATTACATTTACACAAGTATTCAGACCCTTTACTCAGTACTTTATTCAAGCACCTTTGGCAGCGATTACAGCCTTGGATGGGGAGCGTCGATGCACAGCTATTTCAGGTCGCTCCAGAGATGTTCAATCGGGTTCAAGTCCGGGCTCTGGCTGGGCTACTCCAAGGACATTCAGAGACTTGTCCCGATGCCACTCCTGCATTGTTTGGCTGTGTGCTTAGGGTTGTTGTCCTGTTGGAAGCTGAACCTTCGCCCCAGTCTGAGGTCCTGAGCGCTCTGGAGTAGGTTTTCATCATGTACTTTGCTCTATTCATCTTTGCCTCAATCCTGACTAGTCTTCCAGTCCCTGTCACTGAAAAACATCCACACAGCATGATGCTGCCACCACCATGCTTCACAGTAGGGATGGTGCCAGGTTTCCTCCAGAATTTACACTTGGCATTCAGGCCAAAGATTTCATCAGACCAGGGAATCTTGTTTCTCATGGTCTGAGAGTCTTTACGTGCCTTTTTGCAAACTCCATGCGGGCTGTCATATGCATTTTACTGAGGAGGGCTTCCATCTGGCCACTCTACCATAAAGGCCTGATTGGTGGAGTGCTGCAGAGATTGGGTTCTTGGTCACCTCCATGACCAAGGCCCTTGTCCCCCGATTGCTCAGTTTGGCCAGCTCTAGGAAGAGTCTTGGTGGTTACAAACTTCTTCCATTTAGGAATGATGGAGGCCACTGTGTTCTCAGGGACCTTCAATGCCACAGAAATGTTTTGGTACCTTTCAACAGATCTGGGTAGGCCATCATTGTAAATAAGACTTTGTTCTTAACTGAGTTGCCTAGTGAAATAAAGGCTCAATAAAATAAATACATACATCTACGGACAATTCCTTCGACCTCATGGCTTTGTTTTTGCTCTATCATGCACTGTCAACTGTGGGAAATTATATAAACATCTCAAGAATAATGGAAACAGGATGCACCACAACTCAATTTCGGGTCTCATAGCAAAGGGTCCAAATACTTATGTAAATAAGGTTTTTCTGTTTTAAAAAATGGTTTTTGCTTCATCATTATGGGGTATTGTGTGTAGATTGCTGTGGATTTTTATTTATTGAATCCATTTTAGAATAAGGCTGTAATGTAACAAAATGTGGAAAAGGTCAAGGGGTCTGAATACTTTCAGAAGGCACTGTACATCATTATTTTATGAGAGGCATTTGTAAGGATATCTTATTGTCTTCCGAGTACAGAACTACTGTAGGCTACCCACCTTCCAGCAATACGATTCCTTTCTTGATGTCGCCTGAATATTTGCTCCGGGTCAGACACCATGCATATTCAAACTTGGTCTCCTTCGATACGCCCCCCTTTACCAATTCAGAATTGTACTTCTTCTCAAATTTCTGATGGTCAAAAAACAGAACAAATATGGGTACCTTTAGTGGGTTCAGGGTGTTGATAGTCTTCACTGGTGAATTTACTGAAGGCAGTGAGAATAAACAATCTCAGTTGTTGTAGCATATTTCAAGACTGTATTCCTGTCATAATAGTAAAATAAAAAGATTCATCTGGGACCTTTAGTAATGGAAGTTTGATGTTGATGATGTTGACAGTACAGTAGCTACATTAATGCTATATCATGGTCACGCGTGATACCACTGCGACCTGTACGCTCTCGTTGGCTGGCCCTCGCTTCATACTCCAGCCAAACCCACTGGCTCCAGGTCACCTACAAGTCTCTGCTAGGTAAAGCCCCGCCTTATCTCAGCTCACTGGTCACCATAGCAGCACCCACCCGTAGCACGCGCTCCAGCAGGTATATCTCACTGGTCACCCCCAAAACCAATTCTTACTTTGGCCGCCTTTCCTTCCAGTTCTCTGCTGCCAATGACTGGAATGAACTGCAAAAATCACTGAAGCTGGAGACTCATATCTGCCTCACTAGCGTTAAGCACCAGCTGTCAGAGCAGCTCACAGATCACTGCACATAGCCCAGCTGTAAATATCCCATCCAACTACCTCATCCCCATACTGTATTTATTTATCTTGCTCCTTTGCACCACAGTATATCTACATGCACATTCATCTTCTGCACATCTACCATTCCAGTGTTTAATTGCTATATTCTAATTAATTCTGTACCATGGTTTATTTATTGCCTTACCTCCCTTATCCTACCTCATTTGCACATAGTGTATATATATATATATATATATATATATGACTTTTTCTATTGTATTATTGACTGTATGTTTTTTTATTCCATGTGTAACTCTGTGTTGTTGTATGTGTCGAACTGCTTTGCTTTATCTTGGCCAAGTCGCAGTTGTAAATGAGAACTTGTTCTCAACTAGCCTACCTGGTTAAATAAAGGTTGTGCAAGCTAACTAACGTTGGTCGAACAACATTCAAGATGCAATATGAAAAACACAACAATGCGCTAAACACTTGGCTTTTAAACGTTTCGTTGGATTGAAATATCCATCAAAAGGCTTCATACATATCTGCATACTGTGTATTTAGGCAAAACGACTCAACAGAACGCAGCTAGTGTTAGTGATTATGTGTAAGGAATGACAGCTAACGTTACTGTAGCTAGCTAGCTACTAGCAATATGGCTAGATAACGTTAGCATATGTTTCACTTCTACACCTTAACTGTTGTAAACGTTTGATCACATATTAACGAGTGTATCTGGAAAGCTGGGTATCTCCGACACGGTTTTGTCTAAACATGATACAGCTTTGTTATAAATCAAGAGAATTATAAAACGTAAATTTACCAAAAGGTCTTCGGGAGCTACCAATTCACTGACAACAGCCTCCATGTTTCCGGAAGTAACTAACTGGAAATGCTCACTTTTACCATGTGACAACAGCCTCACAGTTTCTATGTTGAAGCTACTGTATATTTTCGACCTATTTTCGACTCATGTTTCCGGAAGTGACTGGAAACTCCCACTTTTACCAAATGGCTAGCTATTTTTTATTTATTTTACTAGGCAAGTCAGTTAAGAACAAATTCTTATTTACAATAATGACCTACCCCTGCCAAACCCTAACCCGGATGACACCGAGGCAACTGTGCACCGCCCTATGGGATTCCCAATCATGGTCGGTTGTGATACAGACTGGAATCAAACCAGGGTCTGTAGTGACACCTCTAGCACTGAGATGTAGTGCCTTAGACCGCTGCGCCACTCGGGAGCCCCTAGCTAGCCATATAATTATAGCAAACATTATTTTATTTCCATGTTTTTACTAAATCATATGCAAATACAATAATAATACATGAATACACACAAACGTTAAAATCATATGGTTTTATTTAATGCAAACAGTCATTTTAATGGTAGTTGAACATAGTTGTATTTCCTCTTCTGAAAAAAAATGGTATATAATATTTCTAAATATAAATTCTGCCTGGCTGTACCACTACGTCCAATTGGAATGTGGCGAGAAGAAGTATTTTGAATGTGTAATATCATATCTATACAGTGTGAATTACTGTAACTGTGTAGGCTAACTATGGCTATGTCCTTGGCTGTGTCAGTTAATGTCCTAGGTGGGCTGGGGAGAAAGCTAGAGGGAGCAGTTCTTTGAGGCTGGTTTCTTTGTATGAGCCATCTGGCTTAGTCAAGTACACAACCCAATCTGTTCCAAACTGGGGAGAGAGAGAAAGAGCGAGAGAGATAGTGACTTATAACACAGTTGACAACTACACACACACACACACATACACATACACATACACATATAAAATGTAACTAACTATAAGTAGTAACATTTTTATAAAGATTTAGAGGCACATTGTGTACAAACATACAAACATAATCCCTGCCTGCTGCCTGTGGATATATTATTATATTTAGTTCTGTGAAATATCAGTGGTGACCTTACCTCAATGAGCACCTGCCGACAAGCTCCACAAGGTCCAACAAAACTATCTTTGATGTCACTACAGAACACACACACAGAGAGAGAGCGAACTTGCTTTGGCAATGTAAACATATGTTTCACATTCCAATAAAGCCCCTTAAATTGAAAATGTAATTAAATGGAAATTGAAGAGAGAGAGAGAAGGAAAAAAAACAGCCAGCCAGAGGCATGGTTAGCCTGGTTATTAGAGATCATGGTTATAGACAATTCAATATGTTCAGTCTCACCAGTTGTAGAAGTAATTTAGAAGGTATAAATATGAAGGGCAACTGGGCCAGTATCTCACCATGTAACAGCGATAGCACTGAATTTCCTGTGTCCCTCTGCTACGGCTCTCTGTATTGCTGTTCGCTCAGCACACACTGTGAGCCCAAAAGAGGCATTTTCCACATTGCAACCTATTACACAAACAAACACACAAAGGACAACATATTACATGTCGAAATCGATTTGACTGTAAGCATAAAATGTCAAATGTGCGGCTGAGAGAGGAAAAGTGACATCAGTCAGTAATATCTAAGCTCCTTGACTAAGATTATTACCCGTAATTATAGCGCCATCTGCTGTCAATATGGCGGCACCGACCGGGAACCGGCTGTAAGGGCAATATGCCATTTCCCGTGCATGCATGCACTTTAAAACGAGCTCCTTGACTTTTGCGTTGTCTGTGCCTGGGATATGAGTAGGATACAGAAGAAAGACAAACAACACACACTTACAAACGTAATGCTTTTAACTCTGCACATTTAACTCTGTCACATTTAGGATTGTCCTACTCTGTGTTTAAAATACTGTTGGCAATAAAAGATAGCTGTCTCTCTATTGTTAGTGCACTTGCCTGCCATATCAGTTGGAATCGAAACGGGTCTTCCACAAGTAGGCTATGCAACATTGAATCCTTTTGAAACTGAGAAATTGGAGATCAGAGTAGGACAACTTCATTCAAATTACGGCACCAGGCAGCAGCGCACAAGTTGGTTTTGTCTTGCAAATGTATCATACATCAGAAGGGACTAACTCACGCTTATGTAATGTTGACCTCTACACCATTGGTTGGTTGAACGTGTGCGTCATTTTGGGGAGATTTGCAATGTGCCACCAGCCACAGCGGAACCAGGCATTTCGTTGTTCTGTTGAGACTACAGTAAACACACATTCAAAGAATACATACAATTACATATTTTGCAAGGTGACCAGTTTTCTTGCTAGCTTTATTTTGTAATTAAAGTGACAGAAAGGCTTGCATACACATACAGTGGTGTACGGGCTATAGGTATATGCCCATATACCCACTTTTTTGTTTGGAGAGTTGTTTTTCTACACCGCATTTCGATCATCCAGACCTCAAGTGGGCGATATTGCACCTTCTCACACCATGTGTGAATTAATTGTCACGTGTGAACACTAATACATGATCAAATTAGTCCAAAATAAATTCCCAACCATGTGGATTGACTCAAATTAAATGTTTGCCTGCAATTATTCTCATCAGCAACCTACACTTTAGCCTAATGCACATATCTTAAGGAAATTAGCTATCAACATAAATCATATTTAATTGTCTGTTATCAAGATTATATAAGAGAATAATAGGCATTTTTTCTAAGGAAATGTAATCTATTTCCGAAAAAAGTAGCCATTTTTATTCACTATAAAAATACATGTAAAAACGTAAATGCTCAGGATATGGCTTCTGCAAGCACCAACATCCCTCTCAGAAAAGTTGACAATCCCAAAATGCACACATTATTTAACACACATTTAAAGAACGGAGGCGCAGTCTGTTAAAAAAAACTGAAAGGCTATCCATATTAACGTGCGAATCCACTGACACTCAAGACCAATATGTTCTTAATGTTTTTTTTAGGAGAGCTTGGTGAAGACGTTAAAGTTATTCTAGCTGATAAGGTGTAGCCCTATTTACAGGCATTGAACTATTCAACAGTGTCAGAATAGCTATCATTCAGAGTACCTGCGCTTTTACGTGTGCTTAGTGGAGGCAGAGAAGCATATCTCACCAAATACTGTGGTCTTAACAGAGTTGGGGAAGTTGTTGAGTTATTTCTATAGCGAATGAAAATAGGCTAGCCATTTATGTTCTGAGAATAGTTAACCTTTCCTCTCTACATTTTCTGACATAAAAATGGCTATCATACATACCCATTAGGGTTGAATATTTCCTGATATTTTAAAAATGTTCCATTCCAGAGGGTACCCGGTATGTCAAAACCGGAAGTGTCAATAAAAAGGATTATTGAAGCATATGAAGCATATGAATATGTCTGGATTTGATTAGAGCTTTTGTCACGCCCTGACCATAGTTTGCTTTGTATGTTTATATGTTTTGTTTGGTCAGGGTGTGATCTGAGTGGGCATTCTATGTTGGATGTCTAGTTTGTCTGTTTCTGTGTTTGGCCTGATATGGTTCTCAATCAGAGGCAGGTGTTAGTCGTTGTCTCTGATTGGGAACCATATTTAGGTAGCCTGTTTTGTCATTGTGGGTTGTGGCTGATTGTCTATGTGTAGTGTTTGTGTCAACAGTTCTTATTATAGCTTCACGGTCGTTATTCGTTTATTGTTTTTGTATTCAGTGCTTTCTTTAATTAAAGTATCATCATGAACACATACCACGCTGTGTATTGGTCCTCCGATACTTCTCGCTTCTCCTCGTCAGATGAGGAGGACGAAGACAGCCGTGACAGAATCATCCACCAAAAAAGGACCAAGCGGCGTGGTAATGGGCAGCAGCAGCAGCAGCGATGTCAGGATTTCTGGACATGGGAGCGAGATCTGGACTATGTCACTACTTGGGAGGAGATAGACAGGTGGGGGGAGCACGCCTAGGATTCTCTGGAGCAGTGTGAGGAGGGATACCGGCAAATGGAGTCAGCACGGCGGAGCGGTAGGAAGCCAGAGAGGCAGCCCCAAAACTTTCTTGGGGGGGAGGCACAGGGAGTGTGGCGAAGCCAGGTAGGAGACCTGCGCCAACTTCCTGTGCTTACCGGAGAGCGAGAGAGACCGGGCAGGCACCGTGTTATGCTGTGGAGCGTATGGTGTCCCCGGTGCGGGTGCATAGCCCGGTGCGGTACATTCCAGCTCCTCGTATTGGCCGGGCTAGAGTGGGCATCGAGCCAGGTTCCATGAAGCCGGCTCTACGCATCTGGTCTCCAGTGCTTCTCCTTGGGCCGGCGTACATGGCACCAGCCTTACCAGTGTCTCCGGTTCTCCAGCACAACCCAGTGCGGCCTATTCCACCTCGCCGCACTGGTCGGGCTACGGGGAGCATTCAACCAGGTAAGGTTGGGCAGGCTCGGTGCTCAAGAGCGCCAGTGCGCCTACACAGTCCGGTTTATCCAGTGGCACCTCCACGGACCAGCCCTCCGGTGGCAGCCCCCCGTACCAGGCTGTCTCTCCGTCTTCTGCCTACAGGGTCTCCCGCCTGTCCAGCGCTGCCAGAGCCTTCCTCCTCTCCAGAGCTGCTAGAGTCTCCCGTCTGTCCTGAGCTGCTAGAGTCTCCCGACTGTCCTGAGCTGCTAGAGTCTCCCGTCTGTCCTGACCTGCTAGAGTCTCCCATCTGTCCTGAGCTGCTAGAGTCTCCCGTCTGTCCTGAGCCGCTAGAGTCTCCCATCTGTCCTGAGCCGCTAGAGTCTCCCGTCTGTCCTGAGCCGCTAGAGTCTACCGTCTGTCCTGAGCCGCTAGAGTCTCCCGTCTTTCCTGAGCCGCTAGAGTTTCTCGTCTGTCCTGAGCCGCTAGAGCCGGCAGTCTGTCCTGAGCCGTCAGAGCCGGCAGTCTGTCCTGAGCCGTCAGAGCCGGCAGTCTGTCCTGAGCCGTCAGAGCCCCCAGTCTGTCCTGAGCCGCCAGTCTGTCCTGAGTCATCAGTCAGCCAGGAGCTGCCAGAGCCGTCAGTCAGCCAGGAGCTGCCAGAGCCGTCAGTCAGCCAGGACCTGCCAGGGCCGCCAGCCAGCCAGGACCTGCCAGAGCTGCCAGCCAGCCAGGAGCTGCCAGAGCCGCCAGCCAGCCAGGAGCTGCCAGAGCCGCCAGCCAGGAGCTGCCAGAGTCGCCAGCCAGCCAGGGGCTGCCAGAGCCGTCAGCCAGTCCTGAGCTACCCTTCAGTCCTGAGCTACCCTTCAGTCCTGAGCTACCCTTCAGTCCTGAGCTGACCCTCAGTGCGGAGCTGCCCCTCAGTCCGGAGCTGCCCCTCAGTCCGGAGCTGCCCCTCAGTCCAGTGGGGCCCTTTAGTAGGGTTGCCAGTCCAAGGTCGGTGGCGAGGGTCTCCGTTCCTAGGAGGCCACAGAAGCGGACTAAGACAATGGTGGAGTGGGGTCCACGTCCAGCGCCAGAGCCGCCACCGCGGACAGATGCCCACCCAGACCCTACCCTATAGGTTCAGGTTTTGCGGCCGGAGTCCGCACCTTGGGGGTGTTACGTTTTTCCATTCAAATGACGAACACTTACCACGCTGCGTTTTGGTCCGCTTCTTACGACGATCGTGACAGCTTTGATGATCAGCATGAAAACTCTAACCTGATGCTACCTGAGCCTGGTGAGCCAAGTATTAAAAACATTTTTTGAGCCCTACAATAAAGAAATGCAATGAGCCCAAGCCCCAAAAATGCCCAAATGATTTTGCCTTTATCCAATATGTATAGGCTATATCAGTGGTTTCCAAACTTTATATAGTCCCGTACCCCTTCAGACATTCAACCTCCAGCTGCGTACCCCCTCTAGCACCAGGTTCGGAGCACTCTGAAATGTAGTTTTTTTGCCATCATTGTAAGCCTGCCAGACACACACTATATGATACATTTATTAAACATAAGAATGAGTGGGAGTTTTTGTCACAACCCGGCTCGTGGGAAGTGACGTAGAGCTCTTATAGGACCAGGGCACAAATAATAATATAATAATAATCAATTATTTTGCTCTTTATATAGCAATCTTACATATAAAACCTTAAAACCTTATTTGTCTATTGAAAGGATGCACATAACTCTGCAATGTTGGGTTGTATTGGAGAGAGTCCCAGTCTTAAATCATTTCCCACAAAGAGTCTGTGCCTGTATTTAGTTTTCATGCTAGTGAGGGCCGAGAATCCAATCTCACATAGGTACGTGGTTGCAAAGGGCATCAGTGTCTTAACAGCGCGATTTGCCAAGGCAAATGTTATATATTTTCTGATTGGATTCATAGTCTCCCCTTTAACTGTCCTAATTGCCCCATTTTTATAACCTCTGATGTTCAGGGATTAGGTCTGTTGTAGAGGATCAGCTTGAGCAAAGTGAGGTGTAGAATCACTGATCTACAAATAGTATTCCCTGCCAAATAATAGGCTTTGTGCAATTAATATTTGTAGTCACTGGAGGAAAACGGAATCAAGTATCAACTCTGATTCCCGGCAGTGCTTTGGGTATGGAAGGGATCACAGAGGATGGAATTCACAAGCATCGATGAAGCCCTGAGCAGGCTGTAGTGATGCCCAAGACCAGTTTACGGTGCATTTGGAAAGTATTCAGACCCCTTGGCTTTTTCCACATTTTGTTACATAACAGCCTTAATCTAAAATTGATTAAATTATTTATTTCCCTCATCAATCAACACGATACCCCATAACAAAGTGAAAACAGATTTTTAGAATTTTTACAAATGTATTAAAATAAACAACTGAAATACCTTATTTACATAAGTATTCAGACCCTTAGCTATGAGCCTCGAAATTGAGTTGATTCAATTGATTGGGCATGATTTGGAAAGGCACACAAATCAAATCACATTTATTGGTCACATACACATATTTAGTAGATATTATTGCGGGTGTAGAAAAAATGCTAGTGTTCCTAGCTCCAACAGTGCAGTTATATCTAACAATTCACAACAATACACACAAATCTAATAGTAAAATAATGAAATTAAGAAATATATAAATATTAGGACGAGCAATGGAGGAGTAACTATAATACAGTAGAATATAATATAGTATATACATATGAAATTAGTAAAGCAGTATATAAACATTATTGAAGTGAATAGTGTTCCATTATTAAAGTGACCAAAAAGGAAGCAGCCTCTACGGTTCAGGGTTGAGTAACCGGGTGGTAGCCAGTGATGGCAGTCTACACCTGTCTATATAAGGTTCCATAGTTGACTGTGCATGCCAGAGAAAAAACTAACCTATGAGGTTGAAGGAATTGTCCGTAGAGCTCCGAGAATGTGTGTAAGAATGGGAGCGTGGGGACAAGCGTGGCGTGGGTGGGCAAGGGTGAGTAAAAGATGGGAGTTTGGGATACGCTTGGCTTGGGTGGGGTAAAAGAGGGAGAATTGCATTAATTGTATTGTTTTTTTGTGACTTGCAAACCCGCTGTAAAATGAATAAGAGTCCTGAAAGACTAGGAAAGGATGTCAAATAATTATCATTCCTTGTTTGTCATTCTAGCGAAGATTCAATGGTGGTTATTGGTGAAAATCGAGAGGAGCTTAATCCAGGGGACTCTGATGGGGTGACTGGGAGGGCATCAGACACTTCTCTGAGGTGTGCATGGGGCCTCCATTCATCCCATTTCAGTCACTTGGTGGACCCACTCTCCCCAAGTAGACCCCCACCAGCCACTATACTTTAATTTAATTTAAGGTAGGTACAATTGAATTTAAGGTAATACAACCTGGCCACAGTACTTAAGTAACACTCTTTCTCCATTTTATGTACAATGACATAATCAAAACTTTTTTTATTGGTACATTAGGAGAGAAGTTTAAGTTTAAAAGCCCTAAAAAGGCCAAGCGCCTCATAGTACAAAGTAGACCAACAAAATCCAATGTATCACATGGAATATGCACGGGCTTCATGACAGCATATGGTTCTTGAACACTTAAAGAGATTGTCAGCAGATGTGTCTTCCTGCAAGAGTTACATTTAAAAAAAGGTCAAGGCCATCAGACTGTCAAACAGCCATCACTAGCACATTAGAGGCTGCTGCCTATAGGCATAGACTAGGAATCACTGGCCACTTTAAGGAATGGAACACTAGTCACTTTAATAATGTTTACATATCCGGCATTACTCATCTCATATGTAAATACTGTATTCTATACTATTCTATGGTATCTTAGTCACTTAATAATATTTACATATCTTGCATTACTCATCTAATATGTATATACTGTATTCTATACTATTCTATGGTATCTTAGTCATTTAATGTTTACATATCTGCCATTACTCATCTCATATGTAAATACTGTATTCTATGCTATTCTATGGTATCTTAGTCACTTAATAATATTTACATATCTTGCATTACTCATCTAATATGTATATACTGTATTCTATACTATTCTATGGTATCTTAGTCATTTAATGTTTACATATCTGCCATTACTCATCTCATGTGTATATACTGTTTTCTATACTATTTTATGGTATCTCATTCACTTAATAATATTCACATATCTTGCATTACTCATCTCATATGTATATACTGTTTTCTATACTATTCTATGGTATCTTAGTAATTTAATGTTTACATATCTGGCATTACTCATCTCATATGTATATACTGTGTTCTATACTTTTCTACTGTATCTTAGTCCGTTCCGCTCTGGCATCGCTCGTCCATATGTATAAAGTCTTAATTCATTCCTACTTAGATTTGGGTATATGTTGTATAATTAGTTAGATATTACTTGTTAGATATTACCGAACTGTCGGAGCTAGAAGCACAAGCATCTCGCTACACCCGCAGTAACATCTGCTAATCACGTGTATGTGACCAATACATTTTATTTGATTTTTGATTTGAGAGAAAGGCAGGTTGAGGTTGCCAGGATTAGAGTAGTACTGAAGGTGTAATATGCTCAGGCAGTGAAGAGAGTAGTAGAGGAAGATGGGTCCAGGCTGCCAGCCTGGTCTAGATAAGAGAAATGTATGAATAGGGAGGCTGTGACTGGCCTCACACTCCAGTACAGTAAGTAGGTGCCGTATGCACCTCTTGGTTGCGATCAGCCAATGGGAGCCTGTAGGGTAGGTAGGAAAGACGTTTCAACTTATGATATCTACCAGTATATGCTAACTAAGGGAACAATGGGTATGCAAACCAGGTATTGAAAACGTTTAGTCCGAAGTCTTGTTTGAATCTTTGCAAAGTGCAATTCAGTCATCAGGCGCTGTTTGAGTAAACAAGGCTTTACCAAAAGAACCTTCACAATTAAATGACTCCAAAGTAGGCCTACCTGACAGAATGATATCATTAGGATTTTTATCAATCGGGAGGGCATTCTTTTTTTTAGCGAACTCTGCCATCACATTTACAATGTAGGTCTACAGTTGAAGTCAAAAGTTTCCATACACCTTAGCCAAATACATTTGAACTCAGTTTTTCACAATTCCTGACATTTAATCCAAGTTAAAATTCCTGTCTTAGGTCAGTTAGGATCACCACTTTATTGCAAGAATGTGAAATGTCAGAATACTAGTAGAGAGCATGATTTATTTCAGCTTTTATTTCTTTCATCACATTCCCAGTGGGTCAGAAGTTAACATATGCTCAATTAGTATTTGGTAGCATTGCCTTTAAATTGTTTAACTTGGGTCAAAAGTTCCGGGTAACCGTCCACAAGCTTCCCACAATAAGTTGGATGAATTTTGGCCCATTCCTCCTGACAGAGCTGGTGTAACTGAGTCAGGTTTGTAGGCCTCCTTGCTTGCACACACCTTTTCAGTTCAGCCCACACATTTTCTATAGGATTGAGGTCAGAACTTTGTGATGGCCACTCCAATACCTTGACTTTGTTGTCCTCAAGCCATTTTGCCACAACTTTGGAAGTTTGCTTGGGGTCATTGTCCATTTGGAAGACCCATTTGCGACCAAGCTTTAACTGACTGATATCTTGAGATGTTGCTTCGATATATCCACATAATTTTCCATCATCATGATGCCATCTATTTTGTGAAGTGCACCAGTCCCTCCTGCAGCAAAGCACCCCCACAACATGATGTTGCCACCCCCGTGCTTCACGGTTGGGATGGTGTTCTTGCAAGCCTCCCCCTTTTTCCTCCAAACGGTTCTATTTTTGTTTCATCAGACCAGTGGACATTTCCTAAAAAAGTACGGTCTTTGTCCCCATGTGCAGTTGCAAACCGTAGTATGGCTTTTTTATGGCGGTTTTGAAGCAGTGGCATCTTCCTTGCTGAGTGGCCTTTCAGGTTATGTCAATATAGGACTAGTTTTACTGTGGATATAGATACAGACGAAGCGGTCTTCTGGTCAGGTTCCTTAGACGGGCACATCGCGCACCGCTCCCGAGCATACTACTCGCCAATGTCCAGTCTCTTGACAGCAAGGGAGATGAAATCCGAGCAAGGGTAGCATTCCAGAGAGACATAAGAGACTGTAACGTTCTTTGCTTCACGGAAACATGGCTTACTCGAGACACGCTTTCGGATTCGGTACAGCCAGCTGGTTTCTTCACGCATCACGCCGACAGAAACAAGCATCTTTCTGGTAAGAAAAAGGGCGGGGGTATGCCTTATGATTAACGAGACGTGGTGTGATCACAACAACATACAGGAACTCAAGTCCTTCTGTTCACCTGACTTAGAATTCCTCACAATCAAGTGTTGACCGCATTATCTACCAAGAGAATTCTCTTCGTTTATAATCACAGCCGCATATATTCCCCCCCAGGCAGACACATCGATGGCCCTGAACGAACTTCATTTGACATTATGTAAACTGGAAACCACATATCCTGAGGCTGCATTCATTGTAGCTGGGGATTTTAACAAGGCTAATCTGAAAACAAGACTCCCTAAATTCTATCAGCATATCGATTGTGCAACCAGGGCTGGTAAAACCCTGGATCATTGTTATTCTAACTTCCGCGACGCATATAAGGAAGCTTCTAAAGCCATGACATAATTATATGGAATTTTCCAAGCTGTTTAAAAGCATAGTCAATTTAGTGTATGTTAACGTCTGACCCACTGGACTTGTGATACAGTGAATTATAAGTTAAATAATCTGTCTGTAAACAATTGTTGGAAAAATGAATTGTGTCATGCACAAAGTAGATGTCTGAACCAACTTGCCAAAACTATAGTTTGTGAACAAGAAATTTGTGGAGTGGTTGAAAAATGAGGTTTTAATGACTCCAACCTAAGTGTATGTAAACTTCTGACTTGTACGTTGTACACTAGGCTACAGAAACCCCACTAGCCAAAAGGTATCTTGCATGGTGTGAAACTGAATTAAATGGCAACTACACCTCCCCAAATATTGATTTTTAGATTTTTTCCAGACCCCAAAATTGTCTCCTGATATGGTAAAAAATAATAATTGCAATTGAGAGTGAATACCTGGAAAAACTATGGGAAAACTATTTTTCACACAGTGTGACTTTCCTTCACCGGGCAGAACATTTGGGAAAATTATTGTATACCCACTTCTCTAGGCACCACCAACACACACAGACAGACAGACAGACAGACAGACAGACAGACAGACAGACAGACAGACAGACAGACAGACAGACAGACAGACAGACAGACAGACAGACAGACAGACAGACAGACAGACAGACAGACAGACAGACAGACAGACAGACAGACAGACAGACAGACAGACAGACAGACAGACAGACAGACAGACAGACAGACAGACAGAGAAAGAAAGAAAGAAAGAACAGCAAAACCATGTTAGTGAGGTTTCTGTGCCATGGAGTTCTCAAGCGTCCACACCATACGATCTCTTATGTGAATGGAGTAGATGGTGTCCCCTAAATGCCATTTTCACACAGGCAAGGAAGATGAAGAACACTCCACAGAAGAACACCACAGCCATACAGATGCTGCCCAGGCTGTTGAACCAGAAAGCAAACAGGTATATCTTCCTCTGACAGTACTTCTCTCCACCATTCGTGTCATAGTTTGGGGGATATATGGAGTACACCCACTCACTCCCTTAAGATACAGAGAAAAACAAGGAATAATGTCAGACAATAATAGGTACGGTGCATTCAGAAAGTATTCAGACCCCTTGACTCTTTCCACACTTTGTTACGTTACAGCCTTATTCTAAAATTGTTTAAATAAAGCAATTTCCTCATCAATCTACACACAATACTGTAGCACTATTGATCAAATCAAATAACATTTTATTAGTCACATGCACCGAATACAACAGGTGTAGTAGACCTTACAGTGAAATGCTTACTTATGAGCCCCTAACCGACAGTGCAGTTTCAGAAAATATGGATAAGAATAAGAGATAAAAGTAACAAGTTAAAGAGGAGAAGAAAAAATAACAATATATACATAGAGGTGCCGGTACAGAGTCAATGTGCCGGGGCACCGGTTAGTTGAGGTAGTATGTACATGTAGGTAGAGTTAATTAAAGTGACTATGCATAGATGACAACAGAGAGTGGCGGTGGTATTGAAGTTGCACAGGAAACAGGGAACGGAAACCAATTGTTACTTACCGTCTTCATGTACTTGATGTGCTGGTAAACAACATGCATGGTAATGTCTGATTAACTATATATCTTTGTCTGTTGTGACTACATCACAAAGCATTTTGAAACACATATTGCATAGTGACAAAGCAAAAACAGGTTTTTAGACATTTCTGGAAATGTATTAAATATAAAAACAGAAATACCTTATTTACATACAGTTGAAGTCAGATGTTTACATACACTTAGGTTGGAGTCATTAAAACTTGTTTTTCAACCACTCTGGTTGAAAGGGAGGTGACCAAGAACAAGATGGTCACTCTGACAGAGCTCCAGAGTTCCTCTGTGGAGCACTCCACCGATCAGGCCTTTATGGTATAGTGGCCAGACGGAAGCCACTCCTTAGTGAAAGGCACATGACAGCCCACTTGGAGTTGGCCTGAATGCCAAGTGTCACGTCTGGAGGAAACCTGGCACCATCCCTACGGTGAAGCATGGTGGTGGCAGCATCATGCGGTGGGGAAGTTTTTCAGCGGCAGGGACTGGGAGACTAGTTAGGATAGACGGAAAGATGAATGTAGCAAAGTACAGAGAGATCCTTGATGAAAACCCACTCCAGAGCGCTCAGGACCTCAGAGTGGGGTGAAGGTTCACCATCCAACAGGACAACGACCCTAAGCACACAGCCAAGACAACGCAGGAGTGGCTTCGGGACAAATCTCTGAATGTCCTTGAGTGGCCCAGCCAGAACTAACTTGACCCTGATCGAACATCTCTGGAGAGACCTGAAAATAGTTGTGCAACGACGCTCCCCATCCACCCTGACAGTGCTTGAGAGGATCTGCACAGAAGAATGGGAGAAACTCTACAAATACAGGTGTGCCAAGCTTGAAGCATCATATCCAAGCAGACTCAAGGCTGTAACTGCTGTCAAAAGTGCTTCAACCAAGTACTGAGTAAATGGTCTGAATACATGTAAATGTGATATTTAAGTTTTTTTTATTTTTAATACATTTGCAAAGATTTCTAAAAATCTGTTTTTGCTTTGTCATTATGGGGTACTGTGTGTAGATTGATGAGGGAAAATAACGATTTAGTCCATTTTAGAATAAGGCTGTAACGTAACATAATGTGGAAATAGTAAAGTAGTCCCCAATGCACTGTATATACAGATTTTGGGAAATAACGCTACTGTTTACTTTGTGACATACTGTGGAGTCTATGTATTGGGAATGACAATGTGAAGTTGGTGGTGCTAGGCTATTCTGCAACTTCCTGTGCTCAAGTGTTCTGGTTGACCGGTTTGTGCACCAAAACTTCAACACATAATTTCTTGTTTCCCCTAGCCTCTCTACATGGCAAATCCTTTCAGTTAGTCTCCCATTGACATTAATGCATGAATGCAAGTGAAAATTTGACTTAAGTGGAAGATAGGATTTGCCCCTATGTGTCTATTGCCACCTCCTTCTCCCTTCCCTCAATCTCCTTTCCTCATCCCTCTTGCTTACCTGTGATGAACCAGCCGAGGTTGAAGAGTTGGAGGAGGAAGATGCAGGAGGAACACAGTAGGCTCAGGAAGCCAGTCTCCAGTGTGTTATTGAGGTAGGCTAGGAGCAGGGAGGCGATGGACGTCAGCCCGATCACCAGCAGGTAGATGGGGATATAAGGCTGTAAGGGGCAGTCATGAAGGTGCATAGCCCCTAAAGGAAGAAAGTGGAGATTGATTATATACACAGTATGTCAGTTTCTCTCAAAGGGTGGTTTTAGGCATCTTGCAGTATCTTATCCACCATCAATGTCATTCTCGCAGTAAGGAGTATGGAGAGGAAAGGAAATATGAGGTACACACCTAATCCCACTGCTGACATTAGAAACATCCACAGGATGATATTCAGCACAACTGTAGACAGAGAGATCAAGAGATCACAAACTCGACAACATCCTGAAAACACTGAACATTCGTTTGTTATATGAGAGGTAACTACTGTACCTATTATTGAGATCAGACAGGATGACAGAACGGGAGACCTCTGTGAAGTCTCCATCTTTTGTGAGTCCTTTAAATCTAAAAGGACTAGACACAGGATTGGTCTCTGAACAGTCATTTCAACTTAAATTATTTGATAGATGGTTCCAGGTTCAAAGTTTTATTTACCAAATTGCAGACAGCAAAGACTCCGACATTTAATTATACTAGTTTCAGTTTTTATTCACTACTATACAATGTGCCACCACCAATAAATGATGAATAAGATAAAAACCAGCGTAGATATCGGTTCTTACTTGATTAACTTTATGTCAAATGCTGAAATCATAAATGAATGGTTACCAAATGACGTGGAAATAAACACTGAACTCTAAAATTAGTTGTTGATAAAAGTATACAGTATTCAATACATAAAATATGTTTTATTTTGTGAGTATCTCTTACCTCTCTTTTGTGAAGGAGTGAATCTGTCAAGATTTTTGCTTTTCCGTTACCATGTAGCCTCACAGCTTGTGCCATAATTAGTCAACTTTGAAACTTCTACCATTGAGGTAGGATGTTTTGAAATGCACCCTCAGGGCAAAGCAGAACCATTGCAACACCCCCTAACCACCCCCTAACCACACTCTACAACACAACTCATACCCTGTCACGTCCTGACCTTTTTATGTCTCTATTTTAGTTTGGTCAGGGCGTGAGTTGGGGTGGGCATTCTATGTTTTGGTTCTGTGTGTTATATTTCTAGGTGTTTGGCCTGGTATGGTTCCCAATCAGAGGCAGCTGTCAATCGTTGTCTCTGATTGAGAACCATACTTAGGCAGCCTGTTTTCCCACTATGGGTTGTGGGTAGTTGTTTTCCGTTTCAGTGTTTTCACCATACGGGACTGTTTCGGTTTTCATTTATTCTCTTCTTCTTTTGTATTTAGTGTTCAGTGTATTAAAGGAAATATGAACAAGTACCACGCTGAGCTTTGTTCTACTCCTTCTTCCTCAGACGAACATCGTTACATACCCTGCATAGAGAATTATTCTTAGCAGCCATTTCCTTTGCATTTTCTCTTTTCAAAGACTAACATTGCAAAAGCCAGAGTTACCAGAGTTACATTAATGAACAGAACACTAGTTTGTAATCTTTAAGGCAGGATGTTTGAAAATAGTCCCCAAGACACCACTTGATCGTTGCAACACTTCAAATGAGTGTATCCCAATGATAATGCATATAGTATGTACTGTATATTTCTGATTGAACTCAATGGGGAAGATGTTGTTTGATTTTATTAGCATACCAATGTGTTGATTTACAGTATATGACAAATAGACTGGATGGTTCAGCAACAAGGCAAGTCAAAAATCCTTTAGTCAAAAAAATCTCAAAACACCCCAAGAATTACTCCTGAGATCACTCCTGTCCAGGCAGCCCGTAAACATTGTCAGCTTGTATGACATTTATGTTGCCATACATTCCTCACAGCCTGCCAAGGTACTAACGTCCCCTCACCGCCACAGCACTCCCATAGTTTGGAGTGTTTACAGCACACACCTCCCATAACATCTTCAGCAGCACTCACAGAAAGCAACACTGAAACTATCACCACAGACATCAAATTGCTGAAAGAACTTGATAATCCATGCAGACAGTGTCACTGAACTTGCAATGTCCAATATGATAGAGGTAGAGAATGTAAACAGTTTTGTCACAGTATGTTTTGCTCCCGTAGGTCTGATCATAGTTGGGTGGATATACACTCCAGGTCATCCCATTACCTGTAGACAAAGAGAAAAAAATGATAATACTGAATTATTAATGATGACTTAAGGAGGACCATGCAAGAATGGCTGGCTCCAGCCATTCTTGCATATGAACTCTGTATGTAAAAGCATTACATGATCGCTGCCCATATCATTGCATAGTGCAGAAAATACACGAGAGTTCAAGGGCCTTGCTTTAACAAAGTTAGCAATTTTCACTGTAGTGTCCAAAACGTCTTTCAAGCTGTCAGGCATTCCCTTGGAGGCAAGAGCCTCTCAGTGGATTCTGCAGTGCACCCAAGTGGTGTCGGGAGCAACTGCTTGCACGCACGTTACCACTCCACTATGTCTCCCATCATGGCTTTTGCACCATCAGTACAGATACCAACATGATCAGCAGCTACGTTTGGCTTCATACAGACCCTTAGTGGAATTCCCGCGAAAGAGTGACGGTTAATGTGATTGGATGTTACTTACTGTATTTGTCTAGGATACCTGTATTTGACATTGTGTTGTTATTTCGCTGAACACTAGCTTCTTATGGCTGGGGGCAGTATTGAGTAGCTTGGATGAATAAGGTGCCCAGAGGTGCCCAGAGTAAACTGCCTGCTACTCAGTCCCAGTTGCTAATATAGGCATATATTATTATATTTGGATAGACAACACTCTGAAGTTTCTAAAACTGTTTGAATGATGTCTGTGAGTATAATAGAACTCATATGGCAGGAAAAAAACAGAGAAAAACTCCAACCAGGAAGTGGGAAATCTGTGGTTGGTTGTTTTTCAACTCATTCCCAATTGAAGATATAGTGGGATATTGGTCATGTTGCACTTCCTAAGGCTTCCACTAGATGTCAACAGTCTTTAGAACCTTGTTTGATGCTTCTACTGTGAAGTGGAGTCGAACAAGTCAGAGGTCTGCCAGAGAGCCACGAGCTGGCCACGCTCGTTCACGTGAGAGCAAGCTCTGTTCCATTGCATTTCTACAGACAAAGGAATTCTCCGGTTGGAACATTATTGAAGATTTATGTTAAAAACATCCTAAAGATTTATTCTATACTTTGTTTGACATGTTACTATGGACTAACAGTACCATGCAGTTATATCTAACAAGTAATCTAACAATTTCACAACAACAAAGGAATGAATAACAATATGTGGCATGAGGCAAGATGCAGTAGATAGTATAGAGTACAGTGAATATATATGAGATGAGTAATGTAGGGTATGTAAACATTATATTAAGTGGCATTGTTTAAAGTGACTAGTGATACATTTATTACATCCAATTTTTTATTATTAAGGTGGCTAGAGATTTGAGTCAGTATGTTGGCAGCAGCCACTCAATGTTAATGATCGCTTTTTAACAGTCTGACGGCCTTGAGATAGAAGATGTTTTTCAGTCTCTCGGTCCCATCTTTGATGCACCTGTATTGACCTCGCCCTCTGGATGATAGCAGGGTGAACAGGCAGTGGCTCGGATGGTTGTTGTCCTTGATGATCTTTTAAGCCTTCCGGTGACATCGGGTGGTGTAGGTGTCCTGGAGGGAAGGTAGTTTGCGTTGATGCGTGGTGCAGACCTCACTACCCTCTGGAGAGCCTTACGGTTGTGGGTGTAGCAGTTGCCGTACCAGGCGGTGATAAAAGTTTGTGAGTGTTTTTGGTGACAAGCCACATTTCTTCAGCCTCCTGAGGTTGAAGTGGCGCTGTCTGTGTGGGTAGACCATTTCAATTTGTCCATGATGTGTACGCCGAGGAATTTAAAACTTTCCACCTTCCCACTACTGTCCTGTCGATGTGGATAAGGGGGTGCTCACTCTGCTGTTTCCTGAAGTCCACGTCATCTCCTTTGTTTTGTTAACGTTGAGTTTGAAGTTATTTTCCTGACACCACACTCCGAGGGCCCTCACCTCCTCCCTGTAGGCCGTCCCATTGTGGGGCCCCAGTGTTGAGGATCCACGGGGTGGAGATGTTGTTTCCTACCCTCACCACCCGGGGGCGTCCCGTCAGAAAGTCCAGGACCCAGTTGCACAGGGTGGGGTAATGATGAGTTTGGAGGGTACTATGGTGTAAAATGCTGAGCTGTAGCCAATGAACAGCATTCTTACATAGGTATTCCTCTTGTCCAGATGGGTTAGGGCAGTGTGCAGTGTGATTGTGATTGCGTCGCCTGTGGACCTTTTGGGGTGGTAAGCAAATTGGAGTGGGTCTAGTGTGCCAGATAGGGTGGAGGTGATATGATCCTTGACTAGTCTCTCAAAGCACTTCATGATGACGGAAGTGAGTGCTAAGGGGCGATAGTCGTTTAGCTCAGTTACCTTAGCTTTCTTGGGAACAGGAACAATGTTGGAAGCATGTGGGAACAGCAGACTGGGATAATTTTTGATTGAACATGTCCGTCAATATGTCCGTCAACACACCAGCCAGCTGGTCTGCGCATGCTCTGAGGACCTGGCTAGGGATGCCGTCTGGGCCGGCAGCCTTGCGAGGGTTAACACGTTTAGATGTTTTACTCACGTTGGCTGCGGTGAAGGAGAATCCGCAGGTTTTGCTAGCGGGCCGTGTCGGTGGCACTGTATTGTCCTCAAAGCGAGCAAAGAAGTTGTTTAGTTTGTCTCGGAGCAAGACATCGGGGTCCCCGATGGGGCTGGTTTTCTTTTTGTAGTCTGTGATTGACTGTAGACTTTTGTATATTGTATATTTAATATATTTAAACCCAGTGATTTTGAAAGGCTTCTAACTGTCTTGGTAATTTGAATGGCGTTTGATTTAGCATGAACTTTGCACTTTTGGGATTATTCAATTGATTCCCTTGTACAAGGCAACTCAATCAGTGCAGCTCAAATATTTGAAAGGAGTTTATGTATTTTAAGCCAGGTTGGGGACACCAAAATATTATGTGTCAAATAAGACAGCTCATATAGATAGGCCTTGTGCAGCTCAGACTAATTAAAGCACTGTTTTTGTCAAATCATACAGATAAGAAGTATCCTGTGATGTTATCGGTGAATAGGGCATATCGAAAGCATTGAATGAAAGAAAATAGCTGTACAAAGAGTTCAAATGGAGTAACATTTAAACTGAACAAGGTTCGTCTGGGATTCTCAAGTAGCTGAATCTTTCACTTTCATTTTGATCTCAGGGGTTGTAAGGCTCCCAGTCCAACACATAACAGTAAGCCTGATATGTTTGTTAGTCAATGATTACGTAGAGCTATCCATAGAGATATATAATGTATTAACAATATACCTTAGGCATGGAAATGCAACAGTTACCCAGAAGGTAAGAACCGGTAATAATGTGGCTCTGATAGACCTGTATCACTGACTAATTGTGATACAAAAACAGTTTTGTCCTGCAGATTAAACTGAATCACTGATACAATCATATACCTACACCAGACTAGGATCATAACATGAAACACAGGCACATTATTCACAATTTGAATATTTTCTTTAATACATTTAATAACGTTTAAAAATAGTTTAAAATTGAGCTAATGAGAATGAATGCAACAACATTTCTCATACAGAAACACAGTAATGTATAATAACAGTTAAAACCAATAATTCGTTATTCAATTGATTTCTCTCGTTTGTTTAGTAAACATTATACACCCTCTCCTCCCCTCTCCTCCTCTCCAATACGATCTTCCTCCGCTCCGCTCCTCTCTTCTCCCCTCTCCTCTACTGCCCTCTACTCTCCCTTCCTCCTCCTGTCTTGTACTGTTGTCTCCTCTCCTCCCCTCCTCTCATCCTCTCCCTCATGATCTGTTGTCATCAGGGTCCCTCTTGCCCAGTATAAAGGCACAGACAAGCATACAGCATCCCCCAAGCAGCAGAAGGCCCAGCACAACGTAAGCTAGAGTGGTGGTCCAGAAGGCAAACAGGTACAAGGTCTTGTTGCAGTAGGGGTCCTCAGTCAGTGTCTGGTTGAAATTGGGCTGATAGATGGAGTAGATCCACACGTTACCTAGACAGGTAGAGAGAGAGCGAGATATATATATATATATATATATATATATATATATATATATATATATATATATATATATATATATATATATATATATATAGAGAGAGAGAGAGAGAGAGAGAGAGAGAGCGAGAGAGCAAGTGGGAGAGAGAGCGAGAGTGCAAGAGAGAGAGAGTGAGAGCGAGAAAGAGAAAGAGAAAGAGAGAGGCCTTTGGTATGAAGTTGAAAAGACAGTCATTTTGTCAAGTAAATGTTTCCTAACAGAGTGTAAAACTCACACAAGTCTGTTATTTTCGCAAGTCTTTCACTGTCACAGCTTGAGATACTGTAACGTTGTATTTTTGGTGGGAATCAGTTAGTTCTTGGAAGAGTTTAAAAGTGTGCTGGAACACTTCCTCCTCTCTCTCTCTTCCTATTCTCTCTCTCTCTCACACACACACACACACACACACACACACACACACACACACACACACACACACACCGTGTTCTTTCTCTATCCTACCACATCGTCTTTCTCTCTCCCACGGTCTCTCAGACTCACCGCTGATGAACCAGCAGAAGAGGAAGAGGGAGGCCAGGGTGCTCCAGGTGGTGCAGAGGTGGTTTAGGAGGTTGGGGGCCATGTCATCTGAGTCCTGGGCACATGGTAGGCAGGAGAGCAGGGCTAGGGCCAGGCCGGAGGCCCCCATTACCACCAGGTAAATGGGGATGTAGTGCTGCCGGGGGCAGTCATACAGGTACACTGCACCTATAAAGTAATACATAGGGGTAGGAGAGTTTGGGATAGTCAGTTGCAGCAAGAGGGGGTTGCAAAGTGTACAACAATGGTAAGGAAGGTGTATTATAAAAGTTTTACTTCAGCTACTCATCTGATCTGAGCGATAGGAATGACACACGCACGTAGTTTTGAGATACCTGGGGGAGAGAGAAGATAGAGGTTCAGATTTGTGCCCTAAACCCAATCTACATATTTTAGCTACATTTTCCCTTTGACTTAAAGTGGTAATCTGCAGCTACTACATACATTTTTGGACCTATATATTAATGATATGTACCCATTGATTATTAAATAATATAACTTAGAAATGTCTCATGAGCTTAGTTCAACTGTCATCCTCAGAACCCAAAATATAAGCTTGTTTGAATTTTACTCCAATGTTTGTATATAAAGTAAATGTAAATCGATAGCATGGATGGTCAGTCCTTGCATCCATAGCCATGTCTATGAATTATGCGATAGTGGTTACATTTCTGCAGCCCCATCCTTCAGCTGTTTACCAAGAGCTATGTTACTGTTTCAACTGCGGAAGGGCGCTTTAAGTGGAAGTTAGGATTAGACCCTAAATGCACCATTCAATTGATCTGAGCAACTCTTAAGTGATGCAATCGGACGTATTTCAATACACCTGATATGGTTGGTTTGGAAGGGTGACGCATGTGTTGCAGCAGATTTCCCCTCTCCATCTTGTGCGACACAGTTAGGCCTACAGAGGGCGATAGAGAGCCATGACACAAACATGACATAGGACGCTGTATTAATTCAGTGGTGTGCAACGCTTGGAACATTGGAGATAGAAATGTAATGTATAGCTCTCACAATTCTCAATTAGCCACAACAGAGATAATAGATAAGAGATGATAGGTAATGATTTCAGTTGTAAACATACACTGCCGTCCAAAAGTTTGGGGTCACTTAGAAATGTCCTTGTTTTTTAAAGAAAAGCACAATTTTGTCCATTAAAATAACATCAACTTGAGCAGAAATACAGTGTAGACATTGTTAATCTTGTAAATTACTATTGTAGCTGGAAACAAGCGATTTTTTTATGGAATATCTACATAGGCACACAGAGGCCTGTTATCATCAACCATCCTTCCTGTGCTCCAATGGCACGTTGTGTTAGCTAATCCAAGCTGATCATTTTAAAAGTCTAATTGATCATTAGAAAACCTTTTTGAAATTATGTTAGCACAGCTGACAACTTTTGTGCTGATTTAAGAAGCAATGCAACTGGCCTTTAGACTAGTTGAGTATCTGGAGCGTCAGCATTTGTGGGTTCGATTACCATCTCAAAATGTTCAGAAACAAAGAACTTTCTTCCGAAAGTCGTCGGTCTATTCTTGTTCTGAGAAATGAAAGCTATTCCATGTGAGAAATTGCCAAAAAACTGAAGATCTCATACAAACCTGTGTATTACTCCCTTCACAGAACAGCGCAAACGGACTCTAACCAGAATAGAAAAAGGAGTGGGAGGCCCCGGTACACAACTGAGCAAGAGGACAAGTACATTAGAGTGTCTAGTTTGAGAAACAGACGCCTCACAAGTCCTCAACTGGCAGCTTCAATAATATAGTGCCTGCAAAACACCAGTGTCAACGTGAACAGTGAAGAGGCGACTCAGGAATGCTGACCTTCTAGGCAGAGTTGCAAATAAAAAGCCATATCTCAGACCGGAAAATAAAAATAAAAGATTAAGATGGGCAAAAGAAAACAGACACTGGACAGAGGACCTCTTGCCCCCCAAAGTGTACATGCAGTACAAGTCAAAAGTTTGGACACACCTACTCATTCAAGGGTTTTATTTATTTTTACTATTTTCTACATTGTAGAATAATAGTGAAGACATCAAAACTATGAAATTACACATATGGAATCATGTAGTAACCAAAAAAGTGTTAAACAAATCAAAAAATATTTTATGTTTGAGATTCCTCAAAGTAGCCACCCTTGATGAAAGATTTGCACACTCTTTGCATTTTCTCAACCAGCTTCATGAGGTAATCACCTGGAATGCATTTCAATTAACAGGTGTGACTTAATGGAATAGTGGAATTTATTTCCTTCTTAATGCGTTTGAGCCAATCAGTTGTGTTGTGACAAGGTAGGGGTGGTATACAGAAGATAGCCCTATTTGGTAAAAGGCAGCTCAAATAAGCAAAGAGAAACGACAGTCCATCATTACTTTAAGACATGAAGGTCAGTCAATCCGTAAAATTTCAAGAACTTTGAAAGTTTCTTCTAGTGCAGTCACAAAAACCAATTAGCGCTATGATGAAACTGGCTCTTATGATGACCGCCACAGGAAAGGAAGAGCCAGAGTTACTTCTGATGCAGAGGATAAGTTCATTAGAGTTACCAGTTATTAGAGAAACCACTACTAAAGGACACCAATAAGAAGAAGAGACTTGCTGTAACGGTTTTCTTGGTGAGAAGGAGAGTCGGACCAAAATGCGGCGTGTCTATTGCAATCCATGTTTAATGAAGTGACACACTAAACACAAACACTACCAAAACAATAAACTTAACGAAAACCGAAACAGCCTATACTTGTGTAACCTAACACAGAACAATGACATCAGGACACTAAGGACAATCACCCACGACAAACTCAAAGAATATGGCTGCCTAAATATGGTTCCCAATCAGAGACAACGATAAACACCTGCCTCTGATTGAGAACCACTTCAGACAGCCATAGACTTAGCTAGAACACCCCACTAGCTACAATCCCCATACATACACACCACATACAAAAACCCATGCCACACCCTGGCCTGACCAAATAAATAAAGATAAACACAAAATACTTTGACCAGGGTGTGACAGAACCCCCCCCCTAAGGTGCGGACTCCCGAACGCACCTCAAAACAATAGGGAGGGTCCGGGTGGGCGTCTGTCCATGGTGGCGGCTCCGGCGCGGGACGTGGACCCCACTCAATCAATGTCTTAGTCCCTTCTCCTCGCGTCCCTGGATAGTCCACCCTCGCCGCCGACCATGGCCTAGTAGTCCTCACCCAGAACCCCACTGGACTGAGGAGCAGATCGGGACTGAGGGGCAGCTCGGGACTGAGGCAGCTCGGGACTGAGGGGAAGCTCAGGAGTGAGAGGAAGCTCAGGAGTGAGAGGAAGCTCAGGAGTGAGAGGAAGCTCAGGCAGGTTGACGAATCTACCATATCCTGGCTGACTGGCAGATCCTGGCTGACTGGCAGATCCTGGTCGACTGGCAGATCTGGAAGAGTCTGGTCGACTGGCAGATCTGGAAGAGTCTGGTCGACTGGCAGATCTGGAAGAGTCTGGTCGACTGGCAGATCTGGAAGAGTCTGGTCGACTGGCAGATCTGGAAGAGTCTGGTCGACTGGCAGATCTGGGAGAGTCTGGTCGACTGGCAGATCTGGGAGAGTCTGGTCGACTGGCAGATCTGGAAGAGTCTGGTCGACTGGCAGATCTGGAAGAGTCTGGTCGACTGGCAGATCTGGAAGAGTCTGGTCGACTGGCAGATCTGGGAGAGTCTGGTCGACTGGCAGCTCTGGCTGCTCCATGCTGACTGGCTGCTCCATGATGACTGGCAGCTCTGGCTGCTCCATGCTAACTGGCTGCTCCATGCTGACTGGCAGCTCTGGCTGCTCCATGCTGACTGGCTGCTCCATGCTGACTGGCAGCTCTGGCTGCTCCATGCTGACTGGCTGCTCCATGCTGACTGGCAGCTCTGGCTGCTCCATGCTGACTGGCTGCTCTGGCTGCTCCATGCTGACTGGCTGCTCCATGCTGACTGGCTGCTCCATGCTGACTGGCGGCCCTGGCTGCTCCATGCTGACTGGCGGCCCTGGCTGCTCCATGCTGACTGGCGGCCCTGGCTGCTCCTTGCAGACTGGCAGCTCTGGCGGCTCCTTGCAGACTGGCAGCTCTGGCGGCTCCTTGCAGACTGGCAGCTCTGGCGGCTCCTTGCAGACTGGCAGCTTTGGCGGCATCCTGCAGACAGGCAGCTCTGGCAGCTCCTTGCAGACTGGCAGCTCCTTGCAGACTGGCAGCTCTATGCTAACTGGCAGCTCTATGCTAACTGGCAGCTCTATGCTAACTGGCAGCTCTATGCTAACTGGCAGCTCTATGCTAACTGGCAGCTCTATGCTAACTGGCAGCTCTATGCTAACTGGCAGCTCTTTGCAAACTGGCAGTTCTGAACAGGCGGGAGACTCCGGCAGCGCTGTAGAGAAGGAAGGCTCTAACAGCGCTAAACAGGCGGGAGACTCCGACAGCGCTGGAGAGGAGGAGGGCTCCGACAGCGCTGGACAGGCGAGGCGCACTGTAGGCCTGATGCGTGGTGCTGGCACTGGTGGTACTGGGCCGAGGACACGCACAGGAAGCCTGGTGCGGGGAGCTGCTACCGGAGGGCTGGGGTGTGGAGGTGGCACAGGATGGGTTAGACCGTGAAGGCGTACTGGAGATCTTGAGAGCGGTGCTGGCACAGGACGTGCAAGGCTAGGGAGGTGCACAGGAGGCCTGGTACGTGAGACTGGCACCATCTTAACCAGCCGACTAACACGCACCTCAGGACGAGTATGGAGCGCTGACCCAGGTGCCATCAAATCCCCGACACGCTCCGTCGGGCGAATTCCATGTTTAAAACACCAACACAGCAACTCCCTCATTTCTCTCTCCTCCAATTTCCCCATTAACTCCTTCACAGTCTCTGTTTCGCTCACCTCCAACACCGGCTCTGGTCTCCTCCTTGGCTCCTCACGATAAACAGGGAGAGTTGGCTCAGGTCTGGCTCCTGACTCTGCCACACTCTCCCTGAGCCCCCCCCCAAGAAATTTTTGGGGCTGACTATGGGGCCTCCGTCCGCGCCGCCTTGCTTGCTTCGCAAACTCCATTCTCCTATATCCTTCCGCGCACTGCTCCATCGAATCCCAGGCGGGCTCCGGCACTCTCCCTGGGTCGACCGCCCACCTGTCTATCTCCTCCCAAGAAGTATAGTCCATACTGTACTCCACATTGGGCTGTTCTTGCCTGTTGACACGCTGCTTGGTCCCTTTGTGGTGGGTGATTCTGTAACGGTTTTCTTGGTGAGAAGGAGAGTCGGACCAAAATGCGGCGTGTCTATTGCAATCCATGTTTAATGAAGTGACACACTAAACACAAACACTACCAAAACAATAAACTTAACGAAAACCGAAACAGCCTATACTTGTGTAACCTAACACAGAACAATGACATCAGGACACTAAGGACAATCACCCACGACAAACTCAAAGAATATGGCTGCCTAAATATGGTTCCCAATCAGAGACAACGATAAACACCTGCCTCTGATTGAGAACCACTTCAGACAGCCATAGACTTAGCTAGAACACCCCACTAGCTACAATCCCCATACATACACACCACATACAAAAACCCATGCCACACCCTGGCCTGACCAAATAAATAAAGATAAACACAAAATACTTTGACCAGGGTGTGACACTTGCTTGGGCCAAGAAACACGAGCAATGGACATTAGACCGGTGGAAATCTGTCCTTTGGTCTGATGCGTCTAAATTGAAATTTTTGGTTCCAACTGCCGTGTCTTTGGAAGACGCAGAGTAGGTGAACAAATTATCTTTGCATGTGTGGTTCCCACCGTGAAGCATGGAGGAGGAGGTGTGATGGTTGTTGGGGTGCTTTGCTGGTGACACTGTCTGTGATTTATTTAGAATTCAAGGCACATTTAACCAGCATGGCTACCACAGCATTCTGCAGCGATATGCCATCCCATCTGGTTTGCGCATAGTGGGACTATCATTTGTTTTTCAACAGGACAATGACCCAATACACCTCCAGGCTATGTAAGGGCTATTTGATCAAGAAGGAGAGTGATGGAGTGCTGCATCAGATGACCTGGCCTCCACAATCACCCGACCTCAATCCAATTGAGATGGTTTGGGATGAGTTGGACTGCAGAGGGAAGGAAAAGCAGTCAACAAGTGCTCAGCAAATATGGGAACTCATTCAATACTGTTGGAAAAGCATTCTAGGTAATGCTGGCTGAGAGAATGCCAAGAGTGTGCAAAGCTGTCATAAAGGCAAAGTGTGGCTACTTTGAAGAATTTCAAATATAAAATATGTTTTGATTTGTTTAACACTTTTTTGGTTCCATATGTGTTGTTTCAAAGTGTTGATGTCTTCACAATTATTCTACAATGTTGAAAATATTAAAAATAAAGAAAATCCTTGAATGAGTAGGTGTGTCCAAACTTTTGACTGTTTGTGATGTTGAGATATGATGTTATATACCATTCATACACAAACTTAAAGTGCATTCGGAAAGTATTCAGACCCCTTCCCTTTTTCCACAATCTGTTTCATTACAGCCTTATTCTAAAATTGATTAAATAAAACCTTTTTCTCATCAATCTCCACACATAATGACAAATCAAAAAGAGGTTTTTAGAAATGTTTGCAAATTTATTAAAAACTAAAAACAGAAATAACATATTCACATACAGATTCAGACCCTTTGCTATGAGACTCGAAATTGAGCTCATGTGCATCCTGTTTCCATTGATTATCCTTGAGATGTTTCTATAACTTAATTGGAGTCCACCTGTGGTAAATCCAATTGATTGGACATGATTTGGAAAGGCACATGCCTGTCTATATAAGGTCCCACAGTTGACTGTGCATGTCAGAGCAAAAACTAAGCCATGAGGTCGAAGGAATTGTCCGTAGAGCTCCGAGATAAGATTGGCAAGAATCACGTTGGGAGGAAACCTGGCACCTTCCCTACGGTGAAGCATGGTGGTGGCAGCATTGTGCTGTGGGGATGATTTTCAGCGTCAGGGACTGGGAGACTAGTCAGGATCGAGGGAAATATGAACTGAGAGAGATCAGAGAGATCCTTGATGAAAACCTCCTCATGAGCGCTCAGGACCTTAGACTGGGGCGAATGTTCACCTTCCATCTGGACAACGACCTTAAGCACACAGCCAAAACAACGCAGGAGTGGCTTTGGGACAGGTCTCTGAATGTCCTTGAGTGGCCCAGCCAGAGCCTGGACTTGAACCCAATCGAACATCTTGAGACCTGAAAATAGGTGTGCAGCGACGCTCCCCATCTAACCTGACAGAGCTTGAGAAGATCTGCAGAGAAGAATTGGAAAAACTCCCCAAATACAGGTGTGCCAAGCTTTTAGCGTCATAACCAAGAAGACTCAAGGCTGTAATCGCTGCCAAAGGTGCTTCAACAAAGTACTGAGTAAAGGATCTGAATACTTATGTAATATTTCAGTTTTTGCCTTGTCATTATGTGGTATTGTCTGTGGATTAGAGGGGGGATAATTATTTAATCAATTTTAGAACAAGGCTGTAATTTAACAAAATGTAGAAAAAGTCAAGAGGTCTTAATACTTTCTGAATGCACTGTATATCTACCATGAAAAGTTGACACAAACATCAATCACACAATCAACAATCCCATAACTATACACATTTTATTTTCTTAGCTTTGCAATGTCACCTCTCGTTGTGTTTTCATACAACGTTTTATGTTTGGTTGAAGTTACATTAAATAGTGAAGTAACCTGACCTGTCACACTTGTTCACGTTAGCATTTTGTTAGTCCATCACAGACTATATTTTTTTCAATAAAACACAGTAGGACAGTTCTACATTACAATTAATAATATTTATCTAATACTATGTAATTTAATCATATTAAGTTAATACCAATAACCAAGAACCTATGCAGACAATTGATAACCAGTAATGATCAGCCTCTTATTCTTTCGTCTACTCTATGTCCAATGAACGCATCCATGGATTGTCGGCAATAGAATGTAGGCTATGATAAAAAAAGATCAATTCAAAACCTTTACAGAATTTGGCAAAACATGTCAAATGTATTTGATTGCGATATGGTAAACTTACCTTGGTTGTGCGTGTGTCAGTGAAGTAAACACTACTACTGAGAGATCTGCGCTTGGGGAAAGTCAGAAAATAATTCAATTTCACCATTTCTCATTAACTGACGGAGCCACCGCTCTCGACAGCGCATGCTCTTGCGGTCCCACGTCTGGTGCTGCGGGCGACTGAAAGCAGCCAAGATCACAAGCTACTGTTGGCTACCTTATCGAAACGGTACGGGCGACTGACAATTTACAATGTTACAGTAAGGCAGCACAACTTCATTTGAATAGATTGGCAACCATTTGAATTATGCCAACTCAAATAGAGTAGGTCAAATGAAACACACCAGTCTAGAAGCCCTGGCCTTTTTATTGTGGAAGAACACAACGCACATTTTATCAATTCAATTGAGCCATAATACATTCAAACTTCGATTTAGTCTCTGTTTGACTTTGTATTCATTTGCATTATTTGCTCTGTTTATTCCAAGTAAACAAGCTGCTGCATATAAAATTGCTAATATTGGTAACAGACAGTAGACCCATAAGCTTGGTATTTGGGGTATTTTATCAGGATGCCCATTAGCTATTGCAAAAGCAAGTCAAATCACATTTTATTGGTCATATCTACGTGTTTAGTAGATGTTATTGCGCGTGTAGCGAAATGCACGTGTTTCTCGCTCCGACAGTGCTGTACTAAATAAGAAGTAACATCTAACAAGTTCACAACATATACCCAATACACACAGTCCAAGTTAAGGCATTGAATTAAGAATATATAAATATATGGACGAGCAATGTCAGAGGGGCGTTGACTAAGATACAGTAGAACAGCATATAATACAGTATATACATATGAGAAGAGTAACGCAACATATGTAAGCATTATTAAAGTGACATTATTAAAGTGACTAGTGTTCCATTCATTAAAGTGGCCAGGGATTTCAAGTCTGTGTATATAGGCAGCAGCCTCTCTGTGCTCTCTTGGGGTCCACACAAAACATGAAACATGACATAATACAGAACATTAATAGACAACAGCTCAAGGACAGAACTACATAAATAATTGTATTTCTTACAAAAGGCACACTTATGTAACAGTATAACTTGAGCCCATCCCTCTCCTCGCCCCAACCTGGGCTCGACCCAGGGACCCTCTGCACACATCAACAGTCACCCTCGGTGCATCGCTCCACAAAATGCGCAGCCGGGGAACCACTATTTCAAGGTCTCAAAGCGAGTGACGTCACCGATTGAAACGCTATTAGCGGGCACCACCGCTAACTAGCTAGACATTTCATATCGGTTACACTTAGCCTACATATTAATACGTACACAAACTATCCAGGTCAAATAGGGGAGAGGCGTTGTGCTTAGGCCTAGTATTTGTCAAGCACTAAGATGATGGTCACACAATTTGATCCAGTTAGTTATTATAATTGTAATGATTTACGAACTACAGCAGGGGCAAAATCGGACCAAAAGTCGGCCCAGGCATTTTAACACACCAGTCCATTTTCTTTGGGTGTGCGTTTTCGGGCGTTCCACTAAACTATTTCAGGGCGGGTGTTTGTGAAGTGGAACAGCAGCCTATTAGCCAAATGATTATCATTCTGCTCAAAAATGGTAACGATAATATTTGTCTACCAAGGTACATTTTAAATCTTGAAAATCAAAGTGGGAATTAATATTTTTATTTTAATCTTCAGATTTTTGGTAACATAATGGCACAAATTGACCCATTGATTGCATTTTTACATGATCTCACCCCCCAAAATAGACAAATTCATGTACTATTGGTATTGTGAATAGTGAATTGCATTAATAATGAGCAGTGTTGGACTCACTCTGCCCAGTTACCACATACTCCTTATACTCCATAGTCTCCACACTCTCTTCATGTTTCACACTCTCGTCATGCCCCACACTCTCCTGAGTCTCCACACACACCTCAATCCCCATACACACCTCAGCCCCCACACACTCCTTAGGTTCAACACAGTCCTCAGTCTCCACAACCCTCAAAGGCTCAACAACCTGCACAGGTTTGACATCGTCAGACTTGCATAAAGAGACACAGCAGACCAGACAAAGTATGAAGCATGTACATACATCAAACAACACAAGCAGCCACATACATATAATAATGTCCAATATGATGGTGGTAGAGGCCACAAAGAGGTATAGAAATTTGTTGCAGTATACTGTGTTGCCGATGATCTCTTTCCGTGCGTAGTTGGGTTGGAATACAGAGAAGGTCCAAAAATGGCCTGTAGACAAAGCAGTAGGAAATGTAATCAATGTACACAGTTTGAGAGATCTTGTGTAGTTTTGTGCAGTGTCGAGTTAAGGCTAAGTTAGATAAAAGTTTGGTCCAAATCAGACTATATTTATAGAATATTATATGAATACTATAAATTAAAATGGGCAATTTGGCAATCAATTAGCTTCTCAGAGATCAAATTATTTTTCAACAAAATAAATGTTGCAGAAATCCTAATCTTATCTGTTTCTAACTACAGAAATGATTTCAGAACAATCTGAGATGGTGCTTGCTGAAATGACAGTTTCAGTACATTCCTTCCTTCCTTCCTTCCTTCCTTCCTTCCTTCCTTCCTTCCTTCCTTCCTTCCTTCCTTCCTTCCTTCCTTCCTTCCTTCCGTGAAGTAATCACTGAGCTGATAATGTTGGATTGTTGGAAGCAATACAGAAACAGATCAGTGATTACCTCAAAGAAAGGAGGGAGGAAAGGCGGGAGGAAAGGTGTGAGGAAGGAACCATTTAAAAATATTCAAACCAGGCAACATGTATCGTAATTTGATGTCTCGTACCAATAATGAGCCAGATGATGATCATGAACCAAAATAGTTTAGACAAATGTTGGCACACAACACGGTCCTTGCAGCAGGAGAAGAATACATAGAGGAGCCCGAAAGATCCAGAAATGATCATGTGGATAGGGATGACACGTTTCACTGGGCAGTCATCAGCGTACACAGCACCTATGTGGAGAAGTAGAGGAGTTTTGTCGATGAAAGATGATGCGGTATGATAACGATATGTTTTTCTTACTAGCTACTTACCCATGACAATGAAGGTCACACAAACTGCAACCCATAAGACCAGCTTGCAAACTGCAGAATTAGACAACACAAAATGTTTTTGTTGTTGTTTCATGCCCTATCTATGGTTGCATAGCATGATGATATAACATCTTTACATTTTAGAAACCTTTATAAATGTATACATTTATAATCGTGTACATTTATAAACAGACATGTGTCATTGTTTCCCTACCCTTCAGTTATCATCAACAGCACAGCCATACCATGACTAACTGTTCTCTAAAGGGGTGCGATATGTATAGTAAGAGTTATGATGTCATGTTACAAGGGTCACATTCCAGACGGACTACATTTCATCAACCAATGGTTGCGTGCCACGTCATCGACTGCACAGTTGGGCATCAGATTTGCCGCTATGTTAAACACCTATTTTTGAGGCTTCTGTAATGTCGTCAGATTGTAACGTAAAAAAAAGTAGCTCAGGTACGCACCTTCGATACATCTGCCCATGGTGCGTGACACAGATTGGTGGGATTGACCTGAATGGCGGATGAGACAAAATGTAAAATGTACTTTTTCATGAAGACAAGAAGTGATAACACTGTAGTCGTTGTGTGTCCCTTCTGCACTTCGGCAGTATCTTCTCTTTACTCCCACTCCAGTCAGTTTCTAGGCTCCCCACCGTCACACTCCCCACAGTCACATAGGCTAACTAAATATATCTATTGTTGACACAATGCTACAATTGAACCATCATTACTTAACTCTTCACTGCTGGTTTGCTAACGCGTATAGATCAGAGTTATCCTCGTCTAGGAGAGAGAGAATAGAAGTGCAGAAATCCTGTGAGTTAATACATTTCCTACCTGTTGTAGCTGTAGAACTTGCCTTCTCTTTAGTGGTCAGACACTTACGCTGCTGAACACCAAATCAACTATAAATGCAGAAGTGAAAAGGGAATTGGAACGTGGCTAAAAAAAAGGGAACTACGGTGACCTTACTGTAACAGTATGAATCTAAAGGTAGTACTTTCAGTTTGATGAATGATAAGAAACTCCACATTCTCCGGACTTTATCACTACTGCATCTTGTGGGTGGCAGCAGATCTGACATCTTAATCCTGCATCTTAATTCAAACACAAACACTATATTGATTTAAAGTTGCAGTTGTATTCAGCAGTGGCATTAATTCCTGTCACATATAAATATATCTATTTTTTAATTATTCAGTTAATAAAGCTGCATGGTCTCTTTTTTGCTTTCTTGAGTAAGGGATCTCCAAAATGCAGGTGTTTCAGCTTAGCTCAGTGCTTTCTGTGGTGGTGGGGAAGCCAGTTTGGTAATGTTCTCCAGTTGCGATATGATTGGCTCAGTGTTCTGTCACTCATGGGGACACTACTGTACGTCACGGCAAAATCTATGGGGAGAGCTGGAAAATTCAAGCGCCTTGGATGCTGCCATAGAGTTACATTAGAAATGCCCATCCAAGAAGGCTCAAGGTCATTAGCCACAGATAAAATGATGTCAAATCACGTTATATCTACCGTAGCTTTGATTGGACTGATCATGACAACATCATACTTTCAAAATCTTAGCTAGCAAGCTAGACATGCAGTCTTCATCATGAATCACGTCGACAATCGACTGGCAAATCCTTTCAATTCTTGTCATATGAAGCGAAATTATGGATAAAATGTATTGGTGCTCATCGGCCATTGGACATAAACATTACACAACAAGTTGGAAATCGCAAATTCAACAAAGAGTTGTTTGGAAGGAATTAGTGGGTAACTATAAGCGTTGCAAAGCAATCACTAGCCTGCTACTCAGTGGAGTGGGTGGGTGGTCCAAGTCTGGGTTTAAAGGTCTCTTTTCCAAGCTTAAAAGGATACACATTCAACACCATAGGCCAGAAAAAGTGGAATATATTGGCCATGCTGTCAATCGAGCATGACTTCTGCCACATTCAAAACAACTGGAAACTCGGAACTGGGAAATTTCATCAAATCTCTGGAAGACTGAAACAGGTTTCCCTCAAGAATTTCCCTGTATTTAGCGCCATCCATCATTCCTTCAATTGGGGCAGCAGGTACTATAGTGGTTAGTGTTGGACTAGTAACCGAAAGGTTTCAAGATCGAATCCCTGAGCTGACAAGGTAAAAATCTGCCGTTCTGCCCCTGAACAAGGCAGTTAACCCACTGTTCCTAGGCTGTCATTGAAAATAAGAATATGTTCTTAACTGACTTGCCTAGTAAAATAAAAAAAATCCTGACCAGTTTCCCAGTCCCTGCTGATGAAAAACATCCACACAGCATGATGCTGCCACCACCAAGCTTCATTGTGGTGATGGTTTCTTGGGGTGATGAGAGGTGTTGGGTTTGCACCAGACAGTGTGAGTGTGACAGAGTGTTTTCCTTGATGGCCAGAAAGCTCAATTTTAGTCTCATCTGACCAGAGTACCTTCTTCCATATGTTTGGGGAGTCTCCCACATGCCTTTTGGCAAACACCAAACGTGTTTGCTTATTTTTTTCTTTAAGCAATGGCTTTTTTTCTGGACACTCTTCCCTAAAGTCCAGCTCTGTGGAGTGTATGGCCTAAAGTGGTCCTATGGACAGATGCTCCACATTGGAGATTGGAGTATTGCAGCTCCTTCAGGCTTATCTTTGGTCTCTTTGTTGCCTCTCTGATTAATGCCCTCCTTGCCTGGTCCGTGAGTTTTGGTGGGCGGCCCTCTCTTGGCAGGTTTGTTGTGGTGCCATATTCTTTTCATTTTTTAATAATGGATTTAATGGTGCTCCGTGGGATGTTCAAAGTTTCTGATATTTTTTTATAACCCAACCCTGATCTGTACTTCTCCACAACTTTGTCCCTGACCTGTTTGGAGAGCTCCTTGGTCTTCATGGTGCCGCTTGCTTGGTGGTGCTCCTTGCTTAGTGGTGTTGCAGACTCTGGGGCCTTTCAGAACAGGTGTATATATACTGAGATCATGTGACAGATTATGTGACACTTAAATTAAGTCCACCTGTGTGCCATCTAACTAATCATGTGACTTCTGAAGATTATTGGTTGCACCAGATCTTATTTCGGGCTTCATAGCGAAGGGGTTGAATACATATGCACACACCACTTTTCCGTTTTAACAACAAGTTATTTTTGTCATTTCACTTCATATTTTGTGTATGTCCATTACATGCAATACAAATAAAAATCCATTTAAATTACAGGTTGTAACGCAACAAAATAGGAAAAACACCAAGGGGGATGAATACTTTTGCAAGGCACTGTATACGCCCCCTTTATATATCCTACGGTTCTGACTTGGTGAACAGGGAGAATACTGTAAGAACGGCCCATGTTCTGAATTCTGTAACTATACATGTCAAAAGTGCTGAACAAATAATTATATTGACTAAATCCGTCCTAGCTCGCTCATTAATGTCTAATCGAAATTACAGATTGCCTCCTATCTGCTCGTCATCTCCTTATGCCATAGTTTGTCAGTAGAAACCACATTTGTTTAAGCAAGTCAGCCATATCAGATATCTATTTTTTAAAGACAGTAAATAAGACTGAATTAACTGATTTGCTGCTAGACAAGACTCCGCTGATAGCCAGGTGTAGTGATGGTAAGGATTCACTCCATGATGCTGAAAAGAAAGCTCTGCTGTTGGGACAGCTTTATGTAGGCCCTAACAGTTTGTGGGCACCGTTTGTCACCGTTATAGTGCAATGAATGCATTGTTTAGTGTTGTGTTGTGTAGTGGCTTTGTTGGCATGCATCAACAACGAAACATTTGGGGAGTTTGCTTCACCAAGATTGACATGCTAAAATCACCACTGGTATTCAGGAAAGTCAGAGGGAGAAAGAGAGCCATGACACAAACATTCCATAGGATGCTGTATTATGGTCCTTGTCATCAACAGATCTGCGTTCAAATACTATTTGAAATCATTCACTGTATCTGTAATTGATTTAGGTTGCCTGTTGAAATGGAACCAATAGAAAAGTCTCAAAAGTGCAAATCCCTCATACCTTGCACTCCAGGCTCAAAGTATTGGAAATATTTCAACCCAGGTTTGGTCATCAACAGCCTATAGAAATGTACTGTATAAAGCTGCCTCAATTCTCAACTCACAACAGAAAAAATATTTTTTAAGTTCTATACAATATGTTTCTCTCTTTTGTACTCATTCTAATCAACACTTTGCCTCAAAGTGCTTTGCATTTGGAGTAAGTTGATCATACCACAGATAGAACAATGAGACAGATATTTCACCAGATGTATAAATGTGAAGCATCCGATTGGCGTTTCCACTCTACCAAATACCAAATATGGTGATGAGAGGAAGCCCAGTTTGCTCTCATTTGAAAAGACAGTCTCGAGTCTATCTTGGTTAGTTATAAAAGTCTTTGATAATACTGTGTACAATATTCTTTTTTTAGCATTCAACTCAATCTTTTTTTTACAATTTAAATGTTTGCCCACACCCACTTTAGCAATGTCTCTCGCAATTTCTGACTCTCATGCATGACAGAATATGACTATAATTTTTTGGGAGAGGAATCAAAAATCCCTCCCTCCCTTCCCAGTTTTGACCGTTCTGCCTGCCCTGACCCCTGACCCTGCCGTTCTATACCTTGTCCCACCTCACTGGATTATTGACCCCTGCCTGCCCCGACCCTGAGTCTTCCTGCCGTTCTGGGCCTTTTGTACCCTCTCTGGATTACTGACCTCTGCCTGCCGTTGACCTGTCGTTTGCCTGCCCCTGGACTAGAAATCAACTTTTGTTTCATCGACACTGTCTGCATCTGGGTCATACCTGAAACCTGATAGTTGATTGTGAATACGGCTAGAAGAGACAGGTTAGGGTATTCTCCTGTTCACATTCATTCAAAAAACAAAATATGTATCTTTTTAAAATAAATATTTGAAAATATAGCATACCATATTAAGGTGAAATAAAACATCTATATAATGGTCAGTTTGTAGAGGAAAATGACATTTTAATTGATCAAAATGTTTTTCCTAAAATGATGCACCTTTCATGACAAAAAAAGAGTAGGCCTACATGTTATGTATAATCCTTAGATAACCTTGGCAGCTGGTAATTAATGTATTTTTACAGTTTAAATGTTGTTGTTTTTTGGATAATGCTGTACTCTTACATGGTCTGACCAGCAGAGATGTAAAGTTAGGGGATATTTTTATGATTTTATGATCTCCTCTGCACTAGTAGTGAACAACAAACAGATGTGTGCTTTTCTGTTCCTTAACGCAGTAGTTCCGAGTTCTCATAACATTTCATTCAAAGAGGTATTTGTCTTTGTAATTCATGGAAGCCGAAGACAAATGTCTATTTTCCTTCAAAGCTATTGAATTGGATCCATCCTCATTCAAATCCGCTGCTTCATCCAGAAAAGCAGTGATTGCCATGGTTGTGTAGTGGGTGGGACAAGCCACAGCTGTCTGTCACAAGTCTGTCAGGCATTTGCTGGATGAGGTTTCCACATAGATGCATCCCTGGTATCCTGAATGTGATTGGCCGCCCTGCAGGTCAATCCCCTGGCTCCGCTCTCTCTCGCTGTCGCCGGTCTGGAGTCGAGCCCCTCCTAATAGAGTGTCCCAAAGTAGACCACGGCTCCACAACTACACACACACACACACACACATTCGCCCTCAGTGGTATTCACCCTCAATACTATTTTCTCTCAAAACTATTTGCCCTCAGTACTACTAGCCCTCAGTACTGTATCATCCTTGTGAGCTGTGTGTGTGTGTGTGTTTCTAACCTTAATGCTGATGTGTGCATCTGGGTGTCTCCTGTAGAAAATGGCCCTCATATTGAACTCTGGATTTCCATCCTCCTTGAACACTCGTGTTCTTATGGTGTCGTCTTCACAACAGATCACAGCATACACATCTGGTGCTACACAACACAGATACAGACACCATACATAGACAATTACTCTTGTGTTGTCAGACTTCGTCTCATATTCTTTGGAAAGATGGATATCGAGGTTTGTATACAATGAGACTTGATGTGTTTACTTTGATAATGTATGTTATGATAATGTTTAGCATGATAATGTATGTTGTGATAATACATGTCATAATAATCTGTTTCGATAATATGTCACAATAATTTATGGTATGATAATGTATGTTTATAATAATATGTCACGATAGTGTATTTTATGATCATTTATGTTTAATGTAATGCATGTTATGATAATGTATGTCATAATAATGTATGTTATGATAATGTATGTTGTGATAACGTTAATAATGCCCCAGTGAGGTAACACTACCTGTCTGTTTGGGCTGGCTGAGTCCGCAAGCTCGGCGCAGGTGGACGGTGGTCACGACACTGGACTGGGGGAGACAACACTGCCACACTGACAGAGCAGGCAACTCCTGTCTCAACTCACTATATATATATATATATATATATATATATATAACGAGAGAGAATAAAAGTAGTAAAGAGGAAGAATGATAGACAGCAATATTATCAATCATTATATAGTGCTGACATGCTAAATGCACAGGGAATCTCACACACACTTGACATTACACCTTCTTTCCTAACATACGTTCCATTCCTTCATTCTTAACATTCACACCATTCCCCCTGACCTGAGTCTGAGGTGTGAATGTGAGAAGAGGCGAAGCAGAAAGCGTCCGGTGGCCCTAGGTTGAAAGGTGGTGGGGAGGAGGGCGTAGCGGCCGGGGACCAGGGTCACTCGCAGGGCAACGCTACGGGAGTCCATGTACACAGAGCTTGCAGCCTGCTCCACCACACGCTGCACACGGCTTAGACGGTTCACCTCCACCTGTTAACAATGGAGGAGGGTGAATTAATATGCGGGTAAACGCACAGTAAATATGACATACGCACACACATATGTAGTTTATAAACTTTGTATCCATTGAACATGCCATACAAATAAAGGCATTTTAATTACATGAAGAGTACCTTGGTCCTCCTTTCTTTTTGATGACCAATTTACCCCTTTTACCAACGAGCCCCTTCTGTCTACCAAAATCTACTATTGTGTACCTTAGCAATGCTTCCCTTCTTTCTTTTGTTTGGAGTTTTGCATATCTTTTACATTAGCTGCTAACGTGGCTATCATAAAGAACTACAAATGCCATGATGATCTGGACGAGACTGCCGAATCGAGGCAAAGGTAATAATCTCTGGATTAACTATCTAATGTTAGCTACGTGTACAGTACCAGTCAAACGTTCGGACACACCTACTCATTCAAGGGTTTTTCTTTATTTTTCCTATTTTCTACATTGTAGAATAATAGTGAAGACATCAAAACTATGAAATAACACATATGGAATCATGTAGTAACCAAAAAAGTGTGAGTGTGCAAATCTGTCATCAAGGCAAAGGGTGGCTACATTGAAGAATCTTAAATATAAAATATATTTTGATTTGTTTTGCACTTTTTTGGTTACTACATAATTCCATGTTTTATTTCATAGTTATTTCACTATTATTCTACAATGTAGGAAATAGTAAAATAATGGAAAACCCTTGAATGAGTAGTGTGTTTGACTGATGCCTTAGTAAAAAATAAATTGGCAAAAAAAATTAAATTGACATTTCTGTGAACTGTCTTGTGCAAGTTTACAATACCTGTTAGCAAAGGTGTCAGCTAAAGATGACTTGCAGGAGCTTGCAGGGATTTGTTTTTCATGATGTCTACTGTCAAATCTACTCCTGCTCCCGGTCTCGGCGCATCACCTTTCTGTTTACTTCCCCTATATCTGTCACTCCCTTTGGATCTTTCCCCGGGCGTTACTGACTCTGTTTCTGTGTTTCCTGTCTGTACGCTATTCGTGTTTCTTGTTTCGTTCAATATTCCATTATTTATTACATTCACTCCCTGTACTTGCTTCCCGAATAGAGGCAGCAAACAATGTACCAGGCCAGCTGTGGTTTACAACCTGATGGCAATATTTTTTGGACTATCAAGAAATGTATTGGTGAATTGTATTAATCATTCATTGAACTGCATCCATCTTTTCTGCCAACAATGCCTTAGTGTACGTCATGGAAGGTTGATTCAAATATAACCTATTTTTAAAACCTCTTATGAAGTTGGTTTTGTAGCATAAACTGGACATTTGATATTTGTTACTGATGTTATGATTGTCAGTTTGTTTAATATCTGCAAAGTAGTTAAAACGCTGTCAGTTACACTTTAAACTTTAGGTCACTGGTTACTTTGTGTGCTAAACATGAAATGTATTTTGCAATGGGAAGAAATAGTTGTACATTTCGATTGGGAAATGCTTAATGCTTAATGCTTTTCCAGTATTAGTAGCCATATTGTAAGTTCAACATTTGCAAAACACCCAGTTTTCATAAATAACTATCTCTCATAACTCTCCATATTTTTGTCCAAAAGGAAAAGGCTTGCTGTCGCACAAGGTCAGCAGCAACATTTAGTGACAGATATGGGGTCCGCATACTCCTGTAAACCCCAGCTCCTTGGCTATCTAGCAAGCTTTGTTTGACCCCGATTGGTGCTTATTAGACAAAGTTACAGTCAATCAAGTGAAGACCACACGCGTCATTGGCGCTCCATGAAGGCGTCGCTCTCTGACCAAATTTGGTGTCCTATAGGATATACTACACTCCTAATGATTTAGTGAAGTCTGGTTACATTCTAGGATCTCTGAGGAATAAATACGAGCGTAATTTGACTGGTTGAAACAACGTTTAGGGTTACATTTTCACAGATTCCTTTCTATGCAAATTGAACGAGTGGAAATACAAAATCGATCGTGCATGCTATATGGACCTTTTTAGGATATGAAAGAGGATTTTATCTAACAAAACGACACTTCATATTATCTCTGGGACCCTTTGGAAACCTAGACTGCGCATCCCAGTAGTACATTCTAAAATTGGGCAGGTTTAAGTCCCCTTGACCATAATCAAGGGTCAGTTTATCCAGGCCAACCCTAGGGGTTTTGCTGTCCCAGATAAACTGTCTGGTCAGCTTGTCGAGAGAGGAAAAGAATGCTGTGGGCACAGGGATAGGGAGAGATTGAAACAAATATAGAAATCTGGGCAGGACTTTAATTTTAATTACATTGATTCTACCCAGTAGAGTGAGAGGTAAGTCCATCCATTTACAAAGGTCAACCTCCACCTTTTGCAACAAACTGGCCAGATTGAGTTTATAGAGGTTCTTCAGGTTACCGTTCACCATTATACCCAAATATGTAAAGCCATAGGCGACCATCTAAATGGAAACTTGTGCTTGATTGTATGGTGGTCAAAGACAGACAACGGTAAGATTTTGCTTTTATCAAAATGTACCTTATATCCAGAGAAAGAACTATAACACTGTAGTAGGATCTGCAAGTGAGAGAGGGATTGTTCTGGGTTCGTTAGAAATAAGATAAGGTCGTCCGCAAAGAGTGATAACTTGTGGGTATGGGGGCCCACCTCAAAGCCATGTATGTCAGGGCACGTTCTAATAGCCTCAGTCAACAGTTCGATGGTGTCATGACGTTGGCCTGGGGGTTAGGTTTATGACAGTCATAAATACCTCTTCCCCCTTTTCCCTCTCTCTACCCTACTAAGGTTACTTTTGCAAAACCCTTCGTTAACATAGAGTTTTGGGGAACATCAGAAGGTGGGGGAGATTAACTATATTCTGGTAATGCGACCAATTGAACATATGCAGTGGTACTTAATGAATATGATGTCAGTTCGGTTTTCATCTGAGACATTCTCAATGATAAGATGATATAAACTCTACAGTGGAAAGTCTACACATCAGAGTTATCGGATTCACATGGAATTGTTGTTCAATTTAAATGTTTGAATATGAAATTATTTGTGATGGGATGAAATGTGATTTTAACTACTAAAATGAGAGATTTGGATTTTCATAAGATAGGGCTGCTCAATCAGTGGCCCGCCCTGTGAAGGGACATGGGCTATAAAACTTTTCAAACACGCCCTCCTCTCCCTTCCTATATAAGCCCTTGACGACAATATAACTTTCTGTTCCGAGGATGTAGGGCGACGGTCCGATGTCAGAATGGTTCAGATAAGAACTACAGAATGAAGCCAACATCAGTGGGAGCTTTGGTTGCGAATGGTATGAACTTTGAACTATTATTCACTACAGAAGTGATACGTCCTAGCCGTTGAGTTAGCAACCGCAGCTGCAAACGTAGGTTAGGAAGGAACAGACAGAGTATCCCGTCTACCACACAACGGCGTTACTACAATGTATTCAATTTACCAGCAGAGACATTCTTCAAAGGACACAGGACTCGGTTGGGCAACACGGCCTTCCATCTACCACCAACCTACCGAAGCGCAGCTCAGAGTAAATGTTTATTGCATTTTCCTTTTCCAAATAGATGGTAATTTAGAATGCATGAGATACTGTATTTACGATAGCACAGCTTCTCCCTTTGTTCCTCAGTCTTCTCGCTCTTTCACTCAAACCCAGCCCTTTTCCTTTGTGTAACAAGCTGTCATATCTGTTCCGCCCGCTAGGGATGTTTTCCTTTATGACGTAATTTGTAATCAAGTTATGATTTAATTATGTGTATGTGTAATTCTGTGTGATTAGTTAGGTATTTAGTAAATAAATGATTAAACCCAATTTTGTATTGCTGATTCAGATTGTTAGCCAGGGTTCGTGCAGATAACCAAGAATTTACAACTTTCAGATGAGACTGAATTAAGATGACGATTGATATTGACTGCTATTGATGTAAAATATTACTAGGTCTTTAAGAGTTTATTCGGAAGATAACAGCTGTACAAATATTATTTTGTGGTGCCCGACTCTCTAGTTAAATACATTTTCATGATTAGCTCAATCAGGTGATATTAATTACAGAGAAATTATTTTATAGAATAGCATGTCACATCACTTAATCCGGCATAACCAAAGACACGACAATGGCGAGGGCAAAGAGGTGGGGGATAATTAAGCAACCTTGTCTACTCCCCCTATAGAGAGGGAAAGAGGAGGAAGTAATCCCATTGGTAGCAATCCTAGCTTTAGAAGATTTGTAGAGTGATTTTATAAAACTTACAAACACGGTACCTAAACCAAACTTTTCCAAGACGCGAAAGAGGTATGGCCATTCAACCCTATCAAAGGCCTTTTCAGCGTCGAGGGAGACTGCGACACTAGGTATTTTGTTTTTGTTAGCAAGGTGAATTATATCAAAGAACCTTCTGAGATTATGGGAGGACAATCTATTAATTATTAAGCCAGTCTGATCCGGGTTGACCAACAGGGGAAGACATGACTCCACTCTCTTAGATATCATCTTGGTGACCAGTTTACAATCTGTGTTCAGGAGAGAGATTGGTCTATAGGAGGCGCACTTTAGCAGGTTTTTCCCTTTCTTGTGGATTACAGTAATCACTGCTTGAGAGAAAGACTCTGGAGAGCAGTTGTCTTCCCTGGCTTTTTTAAGTACCTCCATAAGGTAGGGGACTAACAGCTCCCTAAATTCTTTATAGAACTCTGGAGGGAAACCATCCTCCCCAGGGGATTTATTAGAAGGTAAGGATTTAATGGCCTCCAACAATTCAGGAACTGAGAACTGTTCACTCAGGCGCTCTCTGTCTTCCTCTGACAGGCATGGGAGGTTGAGAGAGGAGAGAAAGGAGTTGATCTCTGATAGATCATCACTTGATTGGGAAGTGGAGAGGTCTTCGTATTATTTCTTAAAAGTGTCATTAATTTCAGTAGGGTCAAAAGATATCTCATTAGTAAGAGTTTCTATAGCATTAATTGTCCTCTACTTTCCTCTGCATTCAGTTGCCATGCCAATACTTTGTGTGCTTTCTCTCCAAGCTCGTAATAACGCTGTTTTGATTTAGTGATGGCCCTCTCAGCTTGATATGTGTTCAGAATATTATATTTAAGTTTTTTATTTACCAAAAGCCTGTATAGATATTTAGTTGGGCCTCTTTGGTAGGTTCTCTCTAGCTCAGAGATTTCAGATTCAAGGGCATTCAGTTCCGCACCGTGTTTTCTCTTCAACCCTTTAGTATAGGAAATTATCTGTCCCCTCAGATAGGCTTTCAATGTGTCCCAAATAATAAAACTGTCAGGAGCGGAGGGGCTGTTTGTCAAAGTAAAAATATTGATCTGCTCTTTGATGAATGCACAAAATTCAGGTTGCTTCAGGAGTGTAGAATTTAGTCTCCATCTATATGCTCCTTGGTAGGAATGGAGATTGATAATACCAGAGGATAATGGTCACTAAGCAATCTGGGGAGATACTTGATATCTAACACTCTATGAAACAGTTGGGTCGATAGTAAAAAGTTATCTATGCGTGTGTGTGTGTTGTGTGGGGGTGAATAAAAAGAGTAGTCCCTATCCTGTGGGTGCAACTGTCTCCAGATGTCTAGCAAATTAAGATCTTTCATGAATGACATGGTGAGCTTGCCGGCTTTGGTAAGAAGTGAGGGTTTATCAGAGGACCTATCAAGAAATGTATCTAAACAAACATTTAAATCTCCTCCAGCCAGTAGCCATCCTGGTGGTGCTTGAGCGACCTGAAGGAAGACATTCTGAATAAACATATAGTCATCGAAGTTAGGAGCATAAATATTCAATAGGGTCCAAGACTCCGAAAATGCATGCCCCTACACCAAAAAAAACCTGCCCGAGCGATCAGAGATGGTGTTGTTGACGCAGAAGGGGATGTGTCTACTTTTGCAGTAAAATTGCAGTTCCTCTTGCTTTGGAGTTAAAAGAGGACGCAAAAAATTGTCCTACCCATTCCCTCTTCAATTTCTTGTGTTCACTGGCTGTAAGATGTGTTTCCTGTAAAAACACAATGTCAGCCTTTAATTTCTTAAGGTATGTATAGACTCTTTCCCTCTTAATCGGGCTGTTAAGACCTTTTACGTTGAATGTGACATATTTTAGTGGATTAAGCATAGGTTGGGTTTAAAATATATAACCAAATGGAAATCTTTTATATGTAATCTCTTATATATGTTCAACTTTAGTTTGAACACTGAAGTGACCTATGTGTCTCTTTAGGAAGGAAAAAACAACAAACATAGAAAAAAAAGAAAAAAAAACAGAAACCCCACCCGGGGTTGTCAGACTAAAACCACAATCCTAACAATCAAACATGAATACACTTGTAGAGATACGTTGTTGCTCGCTATCCATCTTGCTCTTACTAGCTAAACTTTGGCGTAAACTAAAACCTGCGAGCTCTCTAAGTTGAAAACAAACATTGTGAATAGACGTTTATGGCTGAATATCTACTGCCCACAGTAAGGGCTGCTTGAGTCTTTTTCAGGAGAGGAGAAACATAAATGGGGGGGAAAGCGGTGGGCCTAAGCCCACTAATTTGCTTCGCCCAGTGGATATTGACTAAACCAAAATATACTCTCCTGTAAATGTAATAGGACTCACCCCGGGGAAAAAACGGTTAGTTGAAAATGTACAAGTCAATTATAGTGACCGGATAGCGGGGTAAATGGATCCAAATTCCAAGAAGATATCAGCAGTTCAGTCCCAGGACAGCCCGGATAAGAGAAAACAAACAAACTGTATCTTATCCCCCAGAGAGACCATCCTGGTTCAGACCCGGTTCAGTTCTTTGAGAAAAGTGAACACTTCTCCCGGTGTGTTGAAGAGATGGCTTCGGCCTTTGTACTGAACTTTCATCTGCGCAGAGTGGATGAGGTAGCCGGTGAGGTTCTTCTCCTTCAGTGCTTTGGCGGCAGGTCTAAACTGCTTGCGACGTCTGGCGAGATCCGCGCTCATATCCGGGAAATGGCTGATCCTCTTGCCATCGATGGTGATGTACCCTTTGGCTCTTGCGAGTTTGCAGTATCTTCTCTCTGTCCTGGAAACGGAGGAACCTGATCAGGCCAGCTCGTGGGGGCTCATCTGGCCAGGGGTTTCGGGGGCTGATGTTCTCTGGGCGCGTTCAATTTCCAACGGCTTGGTGAAGTTGATTATGCCTAGGACATCCGGGATCCAATGAGTGAAGAAACGGACCGGGTCACGGCCCTCGCTGTCCTCTTTCAATCCCACCACACAGATATTGCTACGTCTGCTCTGGTTCTCCATCTGATCTACCTTGTTTTTCAGGTAGGCATTGTCCTTCTACAGTTGTATCAGAACCTGGTCATGTCGAGTAATGGTATCTTCAACTGTGCTAATGCACAACTCAATCACAGTCGTTCTCAAAAGGAGATCATTCATGGAGGATTTCAGGTCGTCAATGGAAGAATGGAGTTAGACGATTTCCTGTCAATTTTCAGAGAAAGACCTTTGTTACCATTTCCCAGAGGGGAGTAGCAAGCCTATCGGCAGGCTCGCAAGAGGCGGAGAGCAACAGTCTGGAACTGTCGTCTGAGTTATGAGGGCTAATGCTAATCTTGCTAGCTGTAGCGTTATCGTTATCTTGGGAATCAACTACGTTTAGGTCGTCCTTCTTGCCTCTCGGCCGGAGGTCCAAGGCTCTTTGGGAAGGTAAGTACTTGACAATTTATCAGCCGATGTTAGAATATTGTTTCAACGTTGTTATTTTGGTAATAATGGAATAACTTTGAAGAGCTTGGTTTGTCAACATCTGCTCAGCTCCGCGGCATCATGTGTGCCTCGATTTGGTACTGTTTGACATGTATGAAAGAGAACTCTTGGCCAACGTTTCTAAACGTTGTCAGGAGGTTTCAAAATGAATGTTTCAAAATAAATGTATTTGAAACCTATTCCAACATAGCCAATAGGTTGGGATTTGATACTGTTTGACACGTACGAGAAGGAACTCCTGGCCAACGTTTATGTTAACGTTTTCAGGAGGTTTCAAAATAAACATTTATAAATAAATGTATTTGAAACGTATTCCATACGCACTTCGTGGGTACAGCCATGTTTGTTTACTTCACCACTATCCCATAATGCTAGGTAACTTTCTTCTTCTATAACGTTACTTGTCAAAATTGACACATCTGTCACGACTCCCACCGAAGGGGGCTCCCCTGCCTGTTCGGGCGGCGCTCGGCGGTCGTCGTCGCAGGTCTACTAGCTGCCACCGATCCCCTTTTCCTTTTCTGTTTGTTATGTCTTATTGGTTGCACCTGTCTCTTATTTTGTTTTGATTCAGGACTATGTAAGCCTGTTAGGCCCGCCTGTTTTTGTGCGGGCTTGTTTTCTGTTAGTCGAGGTTGTTCCGTGTAGTGTTCCTGTCTGTTTGTGCCCTGTGTTGGGTTGGACAATTTTTTATTATTCGCCTGTTGTTTTGGGCGTTAAATTTGGAGGCCATAATAAAGTCCGGTGTCCGCATTATCCTCTACTCTCTGCTTGACTCCGCACCCACCACTCCAGGCTTTGTGACAGAGTCGCCGATAAACAGAAAGAGATCTATGTGCCCAAATGGTTTGAGAGAGCACGAGTTAACTGTGCCCCTCGAATAAATGTTATTAGTCCTGGGATGAGTTATAACACTCAAGTTACCTTGTTTCAGACGACAGCACCTGGAATAATGGAGAGAGACGGAAGCCCAAGATACAGAAGCCCAGGAGAGAGAAGGAGCACAAGCACAGATTTGACCTGAATGCTTTTTGACTAAAGAGGACATTTTGTAACTCCAGCGATTTGATTAAATGTGTCCAGTGGTTAAAAAAAGGGAAATAGTAATAAAATAGTAAAGTAGTACTTTACTAAAAGTAGTAAAAATACAGACACCTATTACCAACGTTTGGCTGGTCATTAAAGCTTAAAAGAGAACTAATAGCCAATGTTGTAAATGACACTAATGCCAATGTTTACCAAACGTTGATGACACCTATGACAAATGTTTACAAAACATAATCTGTCCCCCTACACTTAAACCAAAACTGAACGTTTATCTGAATGCATTCAGAATGTTTAGACAACCAATCCAACACCGAAAAAAAAACTTTATGAAACCAATTTTTTCTACCTGGGATACGACTTATCAATTACGCAGTACAATTAGAGAAATCATGCACAAAGTAGTCTACACAATCGCAAAGCACGTGAAATATATTCACATGCCCGCCGCACACATAGCCTAGATCCAGGGGAATATCATCTGCAGGCAGAAAGAGTGTGCAGTTCTCAACTGGTTTTGGCATGTAGTAGCTCACAAAGAATGATAGCGGGTAGGGTAGGAAAGACATTTCAATTTATGATATCTACCATGAGGGGTCTACCATATCTACCATGATGTATACAAACCAGGTATTGAAAAAGTTTAATCCGAAGTCTTGGTTAGTAGACTATTTGTAATGCGCAATTGTCATGATGTGCTGTTAGCATCAGGGGCGTAGACATGGATGGGCCTGGGTGGACCCAGGCCCATCCAATCAGATGTGGTTTAACCACTGTTGTGGACTTAGACCATCAAATGTTGTCTTTGTTCTATACAAAAAAAATGTAATTTTGAGAGTGAAAATCTGAAAAAGATATAGGACAACTCATTGAAAAACATAGGAAAACATTATTTTTTTTCACACGAGGTGCCTTTCTTACGCTGGGCAGGCCTTTAGGAACTTTTGTCAAAATTAGAGTATACCCACTTCTCCAGGCACCACTAACACCACTGCATAGGGTAGATGGAAAGACAGGAGTCACACACAGCATGATGTTAAAAGATAAGCAGTCCATAAACTCGGACATACGAAGCCAGTAAATCCCAATGATAAGAATACAAAAGCACAATCATTAAGCATTTATCAATCGAAATGTACAACTATTACTTCCCATTGCAAAATACATTTCATGTTTAGCACACAAAGTAACCAGTGACCTAAAGTTTAAAGTGTAACTGACAGCGTTTTATTAACTACTTTGCAGATATTAAACAAACTGACAATCGTAACATCAGTAACAGATATCAAATTCCCAGTTTATGCTACAAAACCAACTTCATAAGAGGTTTTAAAAATAGGTTATATTTGAATCAACCTTCCATGACGTACACTAAGGCATTGTTGGCAGAAAAGATGGATGCAGTTCAATGAATGATTAATACAATTCACCAATACATTTCTTGATAGTCCAAAAAATATTGCAATCAGGTTGTAAACCACAGCTGGCCTGGTACATTGTTTGCTGCCTCTATTCGGGATGCACTGTTTCAGTTGCAATGACAACATTTTCTGGACAAAAACAGACGAATGTAACCAAGGCTGGGAATGCTAAAAACACGGAGCCTAGCTAGCTAGCCAGGTGCTAGGAGGATGTCATGTCATGGAGTAGGTGAGTGACTGATTTGTACCCCTCGTTTCTTTTTTCAGTGGCTATACACAGCTAGAGATGCAGGTGTCATTTGGTTAGCCAGCAAGAACTTGAACTGTTATCCAGTTAACATATGTCTTGCGTTCGCAAATTCACTCTGGCTATCTACTCCAATTTCAGAGCACTCTCGTCTGAGTGTGCCATAGCGCAGAACAACTGAGGAATTTACAAATGAGCAACACAAACTGAAAGTGTCAGTAAACGTAGGCCAAAAAAACGAATACTTAGTCAAGAATGCTCTAGTTGACATGTAAACATCCTATCCAGCTCTGCTACGTTGAGTAAAATGGTCAGTGAGGTTCTCTCATTTGTGTCTAGAAGTAACGTTAGCTAGCTAGCAAGCCAGCCAACTTTAGCCAGTTAGCTTGGATGCTTGGTTGGGACAAGCATCTATTGGCAGGCAAGCTACAGAAGGACTATGAGGCTACAATTCCCCATTGTTTATCAGTGCAATTTTGATGCCCAACTAGCTGAAAAAGTTTGAGAGAGTTTATCTAAAGATCCTTCATTAGATTTTAGCTCATCTTGCTCAAGCTAGCATTAGATGTTGATCATGTTGATGTGCAAAACTGATGGAGAGAGAGCCTATCTTTTCATGGTTGTTTGATCAATAGGATTGTAAAGTTTCCAAATGTAGGAGGACTCCCGTGGTGTTTACATATTTTCAGAAATCCATTCAGGTGTATTTTGTGGCTTTTGGCGAATGTGTTCTAATGATCTAAAGTTGCACTGTGCAACTGCCTGTAAACACACAGTCCAGTTCTAAGTGAATGATGGCAGGCCCGTGTGGCAAATGGATTGTCTGTATTAAAGCTTAATGTAGCTATGAATGGCTATAGCACACCCGTCTGTGTATACTCTGGTCCTGGACAAGACAGAGGTTTTTATTCGGTTTTATTAACGCCAATGTCTATTAATTGTTCAAATGCAAGGCCACTTTACCACCATTTTCACAAATGTCTTAGTATACTGTACGTAATTTCCAAACATTCCAATTTATGAAAAATTGAAAATGGCCATATTTAATTGGTTGCTTGTCAGATTTTTTTTTTTTAACTTCTTGTTGAAACGTATTCTTGAAAAGGGAGAACCTATTCCTATTGTTTACTGTGAACACTGAGGCTGTACCCACTTTAAGGTCATTTTAACAGTGGTCAAGTAGGCTGTTGTGGCTATTTGATCGTAATGTAGGCCTACCAGAGTGGCCTACCATCCAAAACAAAAATGGAAATAGCTGTTCTATCGTTCAGCCCATAGTAGAAGCCAATGTGTGGTGTTCAATGTAGGCCTACATTCCATGAGACTTTTAAAGAAAACATGCAGGGCTTGACATGAACCTGTTTATCCACTTGTCCTTCAGACAAGGACGTGACTGAAAATGTTGTTGTGTTGTTTGATGCAAGAAACCACTTTACAAAATAAAATGCATCATTATTCCCATACCATTATTACAGAGAATCAGACAAATTATGTTACCCTTTGCCTATTGGCTACTTAGCTTATTCAAGCCTATCTCAAATTACGACACTGCCCCATTAAGACAAAAAAAGCTCTTACTTGACTTGCTTTTCAAAGATGTCTAGAAATGCAGAGGTTTTGTGCTCTTGTATGAAGCAATCAGGCTCCATTGCTGACTACAAAGGATCTATAACTGGGCTAATAACTCAGTACCTAGCAAAGGATATGAACAAATGTACAAATGTGCACATGTTGCTACATGTAGTTCTCGCTTTGATCTAAAAAGAAGCGCATCTACTCAGGACCGCTCATGCTGTAAAAACAGTCCAGTTCAATGTGAATGGCACAGATCCATATATGGCAATGGTCTATTTGCATATAGGCCTACTGAAGCTGTGATTGGTTATGGCACACCGGCCTGTGTAGAGTACGAGCCTGAGTCGTGCCTGTCAATGCAATAGAATCCTATTCTGATGCGTTGTGCCTACAACAAAATCTCTTCCATAATTATTTTTGTATATTAAATCTTGCGCAGTTTGTTTTGTTTCGGTATGTTGCATTGATTTGATCACAATTCCCAGAGTAAAGGGAAATATTGATAGTATTACCTAACAGGGAAGTTCAATCTCGTGCTTCTCTGCGCGGGCTAATCTTTCTTCTACATGGCACGCTTCCAGCTTAGAGGGAACATTGCCTGTGACTCACCCTCAGCACCTCAAAGCCGATGGGCAGATTCGCTCCTCCTCCATCCTTCCTCTTTATCCTCCTGTCCTCCTGCTGCAGACAGATCAACACCTCATCCTCCTTTCCCTGCACCTCAAACATGAACTGTAGTGGGAGAGGTGGGATAAGATATAGAAGGGGGGGGGGGGGGGGGGGCAGAAGGGAGGCAGAGCGTCCCTAGAATAGCAGTAACACTAATATAGCTTAGTGTCAGCCATGTTGTTTTTAGCTTAGCAATGTTGTTTCCTAACTGCACCCCTCTGAATAGGCTTTCACAGGTCTATTTCTACACCATTAAGATTGCAGCAGTTGCCAAAATAGTACATGTTGAGTCCTTACAGTTATAGCAACACAAATTATTAACATGCTTGAGGTATAAGCATACTATATAATGAGATACTATACTATCATACTGAGTGTAGTTCTCTGAACATAAATAATATGTTTATCACTACCGTCAGAATGTAACTACTGGTCATTACCAAACAGACTCTGAGTGGACTGAACCTTGCCCTGGAACCATTTAACCAGTTGCTATGGGCATAAACCTAGCTATAGTGTAGGCTCACCTGGTTGTTGTGTAGAAATATATAGGGTAAACTCACCTGGGGGTTGTGTAGAAAGGTGTCTTTGTGGTTGATGCATCCTCCACACCTACTCCTCTTATCCATGTGTTTATCCCACCTTCCATCCACCTCTCCCTCCTTCTTCACACTCTCCTCCTTCCTCTTTGTCTTCTTCTCCCCCCCCCTCTTCGCTACAGCCACCTTCTCTCTCCCTCCACCGCCTCCTCCTTCTCCTCCTCCACCTCTCCGTCTCTTCCCCAATCTTGCCTCCTTCCGGTCCCCTCGCGGAGTCTGGTTCACCTCCCCAGGCTTGGCTGTGTTCTTCCCGAGGTTGGATGCCTGGCGGCCTGGGAGGAGGGTGGCGGGGGTTGCTCCGGTAGTATTGGGGGATGGGACCCACTCCCCATGGCAGCGAACCTCTCTCCAGTGGGTGTTGGGCCACAGCAGGGTTCGTTCTACCAGACGACACACCACCACATCTGTGAAGTAGCGGCAGAAATCCTCAAACTCCATCCTGAGAGAAGGGGAGGTGAAAAAGTATCTTTTTAGTTTTTCAACAGGAATTGTAGTGTATTTGTAGTGACTTGTTTAATGATTTGAGCATTGTTTTCTGTCAAAAGAGTGATGCTTATTTTACTATATGTCTTTACCAGAACTCTCCCACATCTCTGACAATGAGGCCCATCTTCTCCCTCTCATCACGACCAACCTGCTTCCACTGCTGAGACCTGAAGGGGGCGCAAAGGAGCTCTATGTCATTGGACCAAATAGACAAAACCTTGTTTCTAGTCCGTTCTTGATTTTTGACATTACCCAAAAGGGACAACCCTTGGCATATAGCTCTTTGTTGAATGTACCGTATCCTGATAGACTAGAACAGCAGTAACCGTTCCCCCTCACCCCTGACTCCAGGGCCCGGTAAAGTCGGCTGTACCCCAGGGGTTCCTCATGCGCACCATGCCGAGACGGGACGTCCCGCTACAATGGCCAGTCAGCAGTGACCGCTTCCCCAGACGCACCTTCCTCACCGCGGTGATACCGTAGGCATGGCCCCGCACCAGACCACAGTCTAGCACCGACTCTACTCTCTCTCCCTCCGCTGGCTGTAGAGAGAGTGAGAGAGAGACTCAATACAGATACGCTAATACCAATACACACCACAGGCACTCGATGAAGGCAACCCTGATGTGTATAATTGGAATCTTGCAGTATACTACAACTACACAATGAACAATACAGATCATTAATCAATAGAGGCATGTGTCTGGAGTGAAAGGACAGAAAGAGGCGTGACAGGATAGATAGCATTCAGTGCCATTCTAACGCATTCTGTACTACAGTAAATGTAAGCGTTAGCATTGTTAATGCTGGACTGTGCCCAACACAGCCACTGTGTAGCCACCTGTCTCTCTATAACCCGCTACTGTACAGTAGGTAGAGGTGATCTCTCTGGTAGGACAACATTCATAGAAGCTCTCTGGCCCAATCCCAAACCATTCATTACCACCCTGAATGCACACGTTCATATCACATCTAGGGCAGGTGGGCACAAGCCTAGATTTTGAGGCCTCAGTACTAATTCACTGATCTAAGGTCAATTGAAAATCTTCCCCACACATGGTTACTGTTACGCTGTGGAGAGAAGGGTAAGCTGATCCTAGGACTGTGGTTATGCAGGGAAAAGTGTATTGGTCACTAACCCGTATGGAGCAGGTGATGAGGGCTTTGCATCCGTGGGCCTTGGCCAGGGTCTGGAACAGCGCCCTCCTCTGGTCGGGGTGCAGGGTGAGGGCCTCCCTGTCCAGGCATAGGGGCTCCGACACCCCACCTGTGAAGTCTATGAGGGCCTCCGCCGTGTTACCGCCTTCTAATGCCTCATAGCAGCCATTCAACCTGGGGAAGAGGAAGAGGGGAGGAAAGGGTTGGAAGACTGAAGAAATGTTAAATGGGTGAGGATAAGGAAAGAATGTTGACTAGCTACTGGTTTATTTTGTCAAGTGTGGTCACTGTGGTGTACAGTACACTGTGTGGTGTACACTGTGGTGAATACTGTGTGGTGGATACTGTGTAGTGTACACTGTGTGGTGTACACTGTGTGGTGTACACTGTGTGGTGGATACTGTGTAGTGTATACTGTGTAGTGTATACTGTGTAGTGTATACTGTGTTGGATACTGTATTCATTATATCTAAAATTACTCTGTGCAATTGGGACAATAAATGAATACTGATTGAGTGATTAACAAGCCTCCTCCTAGCCAACCTGAAATCTAATCTCTCAGCTGTGTCTTGGCTTTAGTACAGTGTAATGTCTCACTTGGCGTAGGCCTTCTCCAGCAGGCTGCTCCAGAACTCCCGTGGCGTGGCTGAGCGGCAGAAGAGCAGCGTTCCGTCCTCGCTGACCGGAAGGAGGTCGTCCACCACCACGTCTGTCCAGCGGCCAAGCCGCCAGAAGCGGAAGTGGAAGATTCCGGCGTACAGGTCTGGACGCTTGGGCTTCCACTCCTGTTCCACGTGATCAGGAATCACCTGGTGGTTTAGACCAATCAAATTGAACAAGGGTTTTGGGGTACTTGAATGTGTTAGTACAGAGGCGGCCAGCTTCCTGGTCGTTCAGAGCTACAGAGTGTGCAGGCTTTTATTCCAGCCCAGCACTAACATGTCTGATTCAGCTATAAGAAACATATCGTTAAGACTTCTTCAGTGAAATGAAAATGAAATCAGTGACCAGGAAGTAAATCACTGAGTGTGACCTATAGGGATTTGGCCTCTGCCCTTTGACCCCTCACCTTCTTCCACAGCGATGGCTCCGAGGCCAGACAGGAAGTGGCTGCCACCATCCAGCAGTTACCTAAGCTGCCTTGGTGCAGGTCCCATGTGCTGATCCTGTCCACAAAGAGATGAGGGTCCTTACACAGTTCCTGAGAGAGAGAGAGAGAGAGAGAGAGAGAGAGAGAGAGAGAGACAGAGAGAGAGAGAGACAGAGAGAGAGAGAGAGAGAGAGAGAGAATACAGATACACAATAACATGTTAACATATGCATACTCCAAGATCAGCAGTAAATTGGGTGCAAATTGGGTGCCTATTCAATGTAGTTTATCTTGACATGGTGTCAGTGTTTTTGTCAGGACAAGTGTCAATCCAGTCTATGCTCATAATCCTAAACCTAACCCGTACTCTTACCCTAACCCTAACCTTAAACCAAAAACCTAACCTTAACCCTAAACCTTAACATAGCTCCTAACCCGAAACCTAACCCTAGCTCCTAACCCTAGGTCCTAACCCTAACACTTAACGTAATTCTAACCCTAACACTAATTCTAACCTTAACCCTAAACCCCCTAGAAATAGCATTTGACCTTGTGGTGACTAACAAAATGTCCCCAGTTGGTCCAATTTTTGTTTGTTTCCTAATATTGTGGGGACTTCCAGTCCAATAGTTAAACACGATCACACACACACACAAACGCACTGCTACACACACACAGGTCACAACCTGTAAACATGTAACTCTAGAAAAGTTATGAACTCAATTTCCCCTTAGATGACATCATGTTCATGCTAAGTACTGTATGAAATATGATGCTGACCGGATTTTATAACAGTTATGATAGCTGAGGAAGGAAGTTCAGAGTGTCCAAGCGTCCTGTCCATGTGTGTGTTGTGTGTGTGTGGTGTACACGCGCATGAATGCTGGTGAGAGTGTGTGCAAGTGTGTGTGTGCGTTTGTGTGTATACAGGAGTCCAAGTGCGTATGTCTCACTGCAAAGTGAGGTGACAGATGTCATCCTATCATTTGACTCCTGTTGGATGCAGGCTTAAATTACCCCCCCCCCCCCCCCCCCCCCCACACACTCCAGTGAGCAAAGAGAATACCTGTGCAGTCCAGTATTCTATCGATTAATGCAATCAACAACAAAAATCTGACCTCCTATAGGAACATTTCGTTCCTCATATTGTTTTTGTTTTTTGTATATCTACTATGTATACTTAAGAAAGACTACAACCACAACCTGATGTCCAATAAACAGCCACCCTTGAAGCTACACCACTACACAGCCCTTCTCCACTCGTCATCACAAACACATGCTATTTAAATCATCAGGTGATGCTTTAATAAACACACACTGAAACCCTGGTCATATTCAGGTCCAAATCTGCAACACACGCCACACACGCTCCCGTTGGTGTTGGGTTACACTGCCCTGACGTCTCTGGTCTGTTAGAAAGGCTTTAATGAACTATATCTGGAATAAAACCTGCTGAGTGGACGACTAGAATTAGACTGGGGACTTAAACGGGTGCCTCCTGGGAAAGGGCACAAAGGCGAGTCCAGACGTTCTAAAGTGTGTGTGTGTGGTTGTAGAGGAAGAGAGAAAGCAAGTGATTGATTTTGATGAAAAATTCTGTTCTGGTGCCGCTTCTCTCTCTTTTTTTTCCTTCTTTTTTTTGTGTGTTTTTTTGTTGTCTTTTTGTCTGTGTATGATTTTACCTCTGTTTTCCACTTCTATCTCTCACCCTCGTCCACTCTTTCACTGCCTCACTCCATCTCTCTCTCCCCCACCTTCCCCCTCCGTTCCATCCCCGATCCGCTCACCCGTGGTCTTTTCCATGTGAGTCCAGGGGGTGGGGCTCGTTTGTAGAAGAGTGACAGTGCGGATGGGGGAAAGAGGGGATCCTTGAATAGCTTGCCCCGCTGCAGACATGCCCTCTTCAGCTTGTGGTAACTCTGCCCCTGGAACCAACACACTCTCTCTGGCATACTGAGGGTGAGAGAGAAAACGAGGAGACCGGGATTGAGAGAGAAAAAGATGGGGATTGAGAGAGGAGAGGGGGGAACAGCGAAGAGAATGTCTGCTCATTTCAGTAGTTAGAACATGATGTTACAAAGTCCTCTCATTCTATTGGTGTCTATAGAGAAAGAATGGTTCCGTTATTAATTACACTTTGGATGGTGTATCAATACTCACCCAGTCACGACAAAGACACAGGTGCTCATCCTAACTCAGTTGCCAGAGAGGAAGGAAACCATTCAGGGATTTCACCATGAGGCCAAAATTGATTTTAAAACAGCTACAGAGTTGAATGGTAGTGATAGGAGATAACTGAATATGGATCAACAACATTGTAGTTACTCCACAATACTGCCATAAATGACAGAGTGGGGAGCCTGTACACAATAAAAAAATATTCCAAAACATGCATCCTGTTCGCAATAAGGCACTAAAGTAATAGTGCAAAAAAAACCCTGAATGCAAAGTGTTGTGTTTGAGGCAAATCCAACACATCACTGAGTACCACTCTTCATAGTTTCAAGCATGGTGGTGGCTGCATACTGTTATGGGTATCCTTGTCTTTGGCTAGGACTAAGGAGTGTTTCTTTAGGATAAAAATAAACAGAATAGAGCTAAGAACAGGCAAAATCCTAGAGGAAAACTTGGTTCAGTTTACTTTCCAACAGACGCTGGGAGACAAATGTATCTTTCAGCTGGACAATTACCTAAAACACATGCCCAAATATACTCTGGAGTTGCTTACGAAGATGACATTGAATGTTCCTGATTGGCCTGGTTACAGTTTTGACTTAATCTATGACAATATTTGAAAATGTCTGTCAAGCAATGATCAACAACCAACTTGACAGAGCTTGAAGAATTGTTTAAAGAATAATGGGCAAATATTGTGCAATTCAGTTGTGCAAAGCTCTTAGAAACTTACCCAGAAAGACTCATAGCTGTAATCGCTGCCAAAGGGGGTTGAATACTTATCTAATCAAGATATATTCGTTTTAATATTTTAAAAATGTGAGAATTTTTTTGCTCATGACAATTAATCCATATTAATCCCACTTTGTAAGACAAAAAATATGGAAAAAGTGAAATGGTGTGAATACTTTCTGAAGGCACTGTACATAGTATTCATAAAGTGTGGAGCTAGAAGGGTTAACGTTATGGTCGTAGGGGTCAGGGGACATGAGGCGAGGACACAGTTTAGGTCATTACACCTAGCTACTGCCAACGAGGCCCTGACACCAGCCAGCAGTGTGTGTGTGTGTGTGTTAGCCAGGTGCGATTCTGTGTCAGTGTTTATGCCAGAAGCCAGTGTGTAGGTGGCTGTGGGGTCTAGTGGTGCTGTATACCGACACACGCACGCACAGACACACACATACACGCACACACACACACACACACACACAGGCCAGCGTTAGTAAATTAAACCTCTTGCTTGCCGTTTCTGGCCACCATGTTAAGATAGGGTCTAGTTTCCTGAATTTCCGCCTGACTGGCGTGTCCAAAGTAAACTGTCTGTTACTCAGGCCCAGATATATGCATATAATTGGTAGTATTGGATAGAAAATACTTTGAAGTTTCTAAAACTGTTAAAGTAACGTCTGCGGCTATAACAGAATTGATATGGCAGGCGAAACTCCGAAGAAAAACCAACCTGAATGTTTTTTTTTTTTGAGGTTCCATGCTCTTACAATGGAAAGCTATGGGTCCTATGTAATTCCTGCTCCCAGAATGCAATTCCTATGGCTTCCACTACATGTCAACAGTCTTTATTCAAGGTTTCTAACTTTTTCTTGAAAAACTAGCAAGAATTTGGAGTTTTAGTGAAGACAGCACCGGAACAATATCAGTCTTTCGGAGCGCGAGGAAGAGGGTGCGCGCTTACTAGTTTTACTTTCCTATTGAACATACTATTTTCCGTATTAAATATTATAGTTTATTTACATTTTAGCGTACCTGAGGATTAAATATAAACGTTGTTTGACTTGTTTGGATGATGTTTAGTGGTAGCTTTTTGGACTCCATTGTCTGCATGTTGAACGAGTGGATTACTGAAAACGATGGTGCCAACTAAACTGACTTTTTGGGATATAAAGAATAATTTTATCTAACAAAACGACCATTCATGTTATAGCTGGGTCCCTTGGGATTGCAAACAGAGGAAGATCTTCAAAAGTAAGTGATTTATTTCATCGCTATTTGTGATTTTATGAAGCCTGTGCTGGTTCAAAAATATGTTAATGTGGGGCGCCGTCCTCAGACAATCGCATGGTATGCTTTCGCTGTAAAGCCTATTGTGAATCGGACAACAAAGTTAGATTAACAAGAATCTAAGCTTTAAAATGATATAAGATACTCACTCGTATGTTCATGAATGTTTAATATTACGATTATTTATTTGAATTGCACGCCGTACAATTTCACGGGATGTTGTCGACTGGTGTCCCGCTAGCGGGATGCCTATCATAAGGGGAACTATACTGACGAGAAGCGCTCCTTCACATTAACAGCTCTAAAATGAACTAACATGGGTTCTGTCTGTGAGAGTATGTCTGTGAACTGAAAATATTCTCTGTGCATGACAAAGGTAAGACTGAAATAAGCCTTTTGACAGTATTTCTTTGCAATATAACGTGTACTATGTTTCTATGATACCTGTAACGATTCAGCATCATTTCCATATAATAAAGTTTTCTAACTACAGTGCATTCTGAAATTATTCAGACCCCTTGACTTTTTCCACATTTTGTTACATTATAGCCTTATTGTAAAATTGATGAAATAAATGTTTTTCCTCATTAATCTACACATAACACCCCATAATGACAACGCAAAAACAGGTTTATAGACATTTTTGCAAATGTATTAAAAATAGAAACAGAAATACTTTATTTACATAATTATTCACACCCTTTGCTATGAGACTTGAAATTAATCTCAGGTGCATCCTGTTTCCATTGATCATCCTTGAGATGTTTCTACAACTTGATTGGAGTTCACCGTTGGTAAATTCAATTGATTGGACATGATTTGGAAAGACACACACCTGTCTACATAAGGTCACACAAGCCATGAGTTCGAAGGAATTGTCTGTAATGCTCCGAGACAGGATTGTGTCGAGGCACAGATCTGGGGAGGGGTACCAAAACATTTCTATAGCATTGAAGGTCCCCAAGAACACAGTCCATCATTCTTAAATGGTAGAAGTTTGGATCCACCAAGAGCAATCAGGAGAGAAGGGCCTTGGTCAGGGAGATGAACAAGTACCCAATGGTGACAGAGCTCCAGAGTTCCTCTGTGGAGATGGGAGAACCTACACCTATGGTGAAGCATGGTGGTGGTGGCAGCATCATGTTGTGGGGATGTTTTTCATTGGCAGGGACTGGGAGACTATGCAGGACCGAGAGGAAGATGAACGAAGCAAAGTACAGAGAGATCCTTGATGAAAACCTGCTCCAGAGCACTCAGGACCTCAGACTGGGGTGAAGGTTCACCTTCCAACAGGACAACAATCCTAAGCACACAGCCAAGACAACGCAGGAGTAGCTTCGAGACAAGTCTCTGAATACCCTTGAGTGGCCCAGCCAGAGCCTGTACTTGAACCCGATCAAACATCTTTGGAGTGACCTGAAAATAGCTGTGCAGCGACGCTCCCCATCCAACCTGACAGAGCTTGAGAGGATCTGCAGAGAACAATGGGAGAAACTCCCCAAATACAGGTGTGCCAAGCTTGTAGCGTCATACCCAATGAGACTCGAGGCTGTAATCGCTGCAAAAGGTGCTTCAACAAAGCAGTGAGTGAAAGTGTCTGACTATTTATGTAAATAAATTAGCAAAAAACACCTGTTTTTGCTTTATCCTTATGGGGTATTGTGTGTATATTGATGAGGGAAAAAAATATTTGATCAATGTTAGAATAAGGCTGTAACGTAACAAAATTTGGAGTAATGGGGTCTGAATACTTTCCAACGGCACTGTAAATATAAGGCATACCTGTTCTAGATGGCTTGTCAGATAATCCAATTTGTTTCTGGAAGGAGAGAATTCCTGGAGCTCAATTACGTCCTGTTAAACCTTCCCTCTTGGTCAAATATATCTGTTTTGTCTAATACATTATAACTGAGGACGCGTCTTCGATATCAGCTCGTCAGAAAATCCTCTTTTTAGGGACATCCATATCTTCCATAGAATATGTTCGAGAGAGCGGGTGTATGAAGTGACCGGTTCAGCTTCTGTTGTTCCTGCCTGTCTTTTCTAAGGCAGCCGGTACAGGCTCGCTGATCAGCTCTAGGTCTTGTCAGAGTTTTACAGTGTTTTATAGTGGCATGTTGGTCATGTCTCCTTTGGAAAATACGTTATTTATGTTCAGTGAGATTTTCCTGAATCAAATAAAAGTTCAATGGAGAAAAAAAATCGGTGAATTAAAACATTTTTTTCAGTAAGTCGGCATATTGTTATTACAGCATGGATTGACGACTCTTAATATCTGGCTGTTCTCATTTGATTTAGTTTAATTCTGTGTGTGTGTGTGTGTGTGTGTGTGTGTGTGTGTGTGTGTGTGTGTGTGTGTGTGTGTGTGTGTGTCCGCCTCTGTCTGACCGCTTTGTGTATGTAGTCTTGACACAAGCGACGTCGCTTGTGACTTTTTTTATAGCGTATAAGTGTGTTTGTGCGTACGTGACAGCGTGTAGTTGAGTGACACTCTATGTATAATGTCCATGTTCTACCTGTGACGACCTGTCCTGGGGTGTGTCAAAATGTGTGCCTTCCCTATGACTTAATCTGATGCGGGTGTGTGTCACACATGGGTTAAAATACTATTTAAAATCTCTTAAATACTTTCAGTGTTTGCTTAAGCCTGGCTGGAGTGCCAGATGGGCGGGGATTTCTCTTTTGTGTCTATTCAATGAAGTCCATCGCACCAGCGAAAGTGGGCTTGATTGACAGGGCATCGGTAACATCCGTAGACCTGTGTAGCTATGTGCTGCTGTAAACGTATCCCTTGACAGACAATGTATACTCCTTCCATCCCTCTTTGTGATAACACACAATTAGCAACAGTGCCTCACACACTGGGGATAACCCATAGAGGTATGGGAAAACCACATGGTTACTTCAGACATGCTTTTTCAGTGCATTACATCAAGAACACTTCGTCCTCTGGACCAAGTGTGTTAGCAAGCTGTCCAAGGACCATAGGACACGGGGAGCCCACACAAACAAACCAATAAAAAGTACTTGAGATCTGAGGCCATCCAAGGTTATTACTGTTATTGTGAAGGCCATTCCATGCAAAGACACACAGCACACACACGTTAAGGTGCTGTTTGGTTATCTCTTCATTGAGCAACTTACTGACTTCTCTCGCTCTGTTTCTTGTGTGTGTGTGTGTGTGTGTGTGTCAGAGGACGTCTCTCTTACTTCTGGTTCTGCTCCTCTCTTTGGCTCCTCTGCATAGTGTTCTGTCCTCTCCCTGAACTCCATACTCCCCCAGCAACTTTATCTATGCAAGACCCCTCTCGTTCCTCTCACTCTCCCTCCTCTTCTTTGCCCGCTCTCTCTTTCTCCTCCCCCTCGCTTTTTCTCTGTCCGTCTCTCTCCCTCTCTCACACTTTATAGTTGTCATTTACACATTCACATAAATCTTTATTCACACTTTACCTCTCGTTCTCTTTATTTTTGGTCTTTCCTTCCGTCATCTCTCTCTCTCTCCTCCCACCCTCTCGCAGGTTGTCATTAAGCATGTGTCCCGTGTCTCCTGAGTCCGCAGGGGGCACCCCCCTTCTTCCCCATCCCCCTCACTTAACCCCTCCATCACCAGACTCAAAACTGATGATCTAATTTGAATTAAAAATAGCTATGTATCGATGTATAAACATGTTGTATACACTTGCAGCTTAAAGCTGGATTGCAGTGTACACAGACAAGAGTGGGACAGGACAACATTATCAAATGAAATGTTATTTGCCACATGCGCCGAATACAACAGGTGTAGATCTTACAGTGAAATGCTTACGTACAAGCCCTTAACCAACAATGCAGTTTTAAGAAAATACCCACAAAAAAGTAAGAGATAAGAATAACTAATAATTAAGGAGCAGCAGTAAATAACAATAGTGGGGCTATATTCAGAGTACCGGTTCAGAGTCAATGTGTCAATGTGCGGGGGCACCGGTGTCGAGGTAATTGAGGTAATTGTAATGATGTACATGCAGGTAGGGTTATTAAAGTGGCTATGCATAGATGATAACAGAGAGTAGCAGCAGCGTGGGGGGGGGTGCAAATAGTCTGGGTAGCCATTTGATTAGCTGTTCATGAGTCTTATGGCTTGGGGGTAGAAGCTGTTTAGAAGCCTCTTGGACCTAGACTTGGCGCTCCGGTACCGCTTGCCGTGCGGTAGCAGAGGGAACAGTCTATGACTAGGGTGGCTGGAGTCTTTGACAATTTTTCGGGCCTTCCTCTGACACCGCCTGGTATAGAGGTCCTGGATGGCAGGAAGCTTGGCTCGGTGATGTACTGGGCCGTTCGCACTACCCTCTGTAATGCCTTAGGGTCGGAGGCCGAGCAGTTGCCATACCAGACAGTGATGCAACCCATCAGGATGCTCTCGATGGTGCAGCTGTAAAACCTTTTGAGGATCTGAGGAACCATGACAAATCTTTTCAGTCTCCTGAGGGGGAATAGGTTTTGTGGAGTGCAATAGAGCATCATCTGTGGATCTGTTGGTGCGGTATGCAAATTGGAGTGGGTCTAGGGTTTCTGGGTCTAGGGTTTCTGGGATAATGGTGAGCCATGACATCCTAGTAACCCGTTTGGCCCAGCAGCCTTGTGAATGTTGACCTGTTTAAAGGTCTTACTCACATCGGCTGAGGAGAGCGTGATCACACCGTCATCCGGAACAGCTGATGCTCTCATGCATGTTTCAGTGTTACTTGCCTCGAAGTGAGCATAGAAGTTATTTAGCTCGTCTGGTAGGCTCGTGTTACTGGGCAGCTCTCGGTTGTGCTTCCCTTTGAAGTCTGAAATAGTTTGCAAGCCCTGCCACATCCAACAAGCGTCGGAGCCCGTGTAGTATGATTTGATCTTAGTCTTGTATTGACGCTTTGCCTGTTTGATGGTTCGTCAGAGGGCATAGCGGGATTTCTTATGAGCTTCTGGGTTAGAGTCCCGCTCCTTGAAAGTGGCAGCTCTGCCCTTTAGCTCGGTGCGAATTTTGCCTCTAATCCATGGCTTCTGGTTGGGGTATGTACGTACAGTCACTGTGGGGACGACGTCCTCGATGCACTTATTGATAAAGCCAGTGACTGATGTGGTATACCTCTCAATGCTATCGGAAGAATCCCGGAACATATTCCAGTCTGTGCTAGCAAAACAGTCCTGTAGTTTAGCATCTGCTTCATCTGACCACTTTTTTATAGCCTGAGTCACTGGTGCTTCCTGCTTTAATTGTTGCTTGTAAACAGGAATCAGGAGGATAGAGTTATGGTCAGATTTGCCAAATGGAGGGCGAGTGAGAGCTTTGTACGCATCTCTGTGTGTGGAGTAAAGGTGGTCTAGAGTGTTTTTCCCTCTGGTTGCACATTTAACATTCTGATGGAAATTCTGTAAAACTGATTTAAGTTTCCCTGCATTAAAGTCACCGGCCACCAGGAGCGCAGCCTCTGGGTGAATGTTTTTCTGTTTGCTTATGGCGGAATACAGCTCATTGAGTGCAGTTTTAGTGCCAACTTCGCTCTGTGGTGGTACGTAGACCACTACGAAAAATACAGATGAAAACTCTCTAGGTAGGTAGTGTGGTCTACAGCTTATCATGAGATACTCTACCTCAGGCGAGCAAAACTTTGAGACTTCCTTAGATAGCTTGCACCAGCTGTTGTTACATAAATGCATAAATGCATTTTTGCCTCAATCTCTATTTCCTTCTCCAGCAAATCACAGGGATCGGGGCCTTGTCGGGTGTCTGCAGTATATCCCCTGCGGCCAACTCATTGAAGAGGAACTCCTTGTCCAATTTGAGGTGAGTAATCCCAGTTTTGATGTCCAGAAGCTATTTTCTATCATAAGAGATGGTAGCAGCAACATTAAGTACAAAACAAGTTACGAACAATGCGACAAAACAAACAAAATAGCATGATTGATTGAGAGCCGATAAGACGGCAGCCCTACCCTCTGGCGCCACCACTTTTGTCTAGATACTACTGCAGACTGGAAAGCTATGCTCATAAAAGCATGTTGTAGTTATGACTATGGATGTGATGCCAATGAACATAACTTATGTTGCTGCTACCACTTGTCTATCAAATATTTGAGATACTGTATATGTCTGTTGTTTCCTGAACATCCAGGTCATTTTGTGATGATTCAGATGGCATTGAAGCATTGGATGAAATATTACTGTATCTGCTCGTCGGAATCACATTACATCAGTCATCTATTTATAAACCCCAACTTTGATTATTAATCTATTCACGTCTTCATACCTGAACTTCTTCACACTCTCTACCTAGCCAAAGTATATTCCTCTCTCATACCCAACACTGTCAACAAGAATACCACCACGATGATATGAACCCTACAAACCCTGCTGTGTCAAAATGTTTCATACAGTGGGGCAAAAAAGTATTTAGTCAGCCACCAATTGTGCAAGTTCTCCCACTTAAAAAGTTGAGAGAGGCCTGTAATTTTCATCATAGGTACACTTCAACTATGACAGACGAAATGAGAAGAAAAAAAAATCCAGAAAATCACACTTTCATACTTTGTTATATACCCTTTGTTGACAATGACAGAGGTCAAACGTTTTCTGTAAGTTTTCACCAGGTTTTCACACACTGTTGCTGGTATTTTGGCCCATTCCTCCATGCAGATCTCCTCTAGAGCAGTGATGTTTTGGGGCTGTTGCTGGGCAACACGGACTTTCAACTCCCTCCAAAGATTTTCTATGGGTTTGAGATCTGGAGACTGGCTAGGCCACTCCAGGACCTTGAAATGCTTCTTACGAAGCCACTCCTTCGTTTCCCGGGCGGTGTGTTTGGGATCATTGTCATGCTGAAAGACCCAGCCACGTTTCATCTTCAATGCCCTTGCTGATGGAAGGAGGTTTTCACGCAAAATCTCCCGATACATGGCCCCATTCATTCTTTCCTTTACACGGATCAGTCGTCCTGGTCCCTTTGCAGAAAAACAGCCCCAAAGCATGATGTTTCCACCCCCATGCTTCACAGTAGGTATGGTGTTCTTTGGATGCAACTCAGCATTAACAAGTTCTATTTTGGTTTCATCTGACCATATGACATTCTCCCAATCTTCTTCTGGATCATCCAAATGCTCTCTAGCAAACTTCAGACGGGCCTGGACATGTACTGGCTTAAGCAGGGGGACACGTCTGGCACTGCAGGATTTGAGTCCCTGGCGGCGTAGTGTGTTACTGATGGTAGGCTTTGTTACTTTGGTCCCAGCTCTCTGCAGGTCATTCACTAGGTCCCCCCGTGTGGTTCTGGGATTTTTGCTCACCGTTCTTGTGATCATTTTGACCCCACGGGGTGAGATCTTGTGTGGAGCCCCAGATCGAGGGAGATTATCAGTGGTATTGTATGTCTTCCATTTCCTAATAATTGCTCCCACAGTTGATTTCTTCAAACCAAGCTGCTTACCTATTGCAGATTCAGTCTTCCCAGCCTGGTGCAGGTCTACAATTTTGTTTCTGGTGTCCTTTGACAGCTTTTTGGTCTTGGCCATAGTGGAGTTTGGAGTGTGACTTTTTGAGGTTGTGGACAGGTCTTTTATACTGATAACAAGTTCAAACAGGTGCCATTAATACAGGTAACAAGTGGAGGACAGAGGAGCCTCTTAAAGAAGAAGTTACAGGTCTGTGAGAGCCAGAAATCTTGCTTGTTTGTAGGTGACCAAATACTTATTTTCCATCATAATTTGCAAATAAATTCATTAACAATCCTACAATGTGATTTTCTGGATTTTTTTCCCCTCATTTTGTCTGTCATAGTTGAAGTGTACCTATGATGAACATTACAGGCCTCTCTCATCTTTTTAAGTGGGAGAACTTGCACAATTGGTGGCTGACTAAATACTTTTTTTGCACCACTGTATATACACTGTCTATTTATAATTAAATATAAATATACACGGCAACAGTAAACATGTTGTCCCCCACAAATGATGCAGCACCCCCCCTTGGGCCAGTCAGTGTAATTTTGTAAATGACGGTTCTCTATGGCAAGATGTATCATTCACCCAAGTTTCATCAAAATGGGGCCAGTGGTGTCCGAGATATTGCATGGATTAGCTAGACTCATGTCCCTGAGCATGTGTGCCAAATTTCATCGCTGTGAGTCAAACCGACCAAGAGATATAAACATGTGCCCGTTATAGTGCAACTGTGAGGTCAAAATGTTCTTGCATCTGTTGAGTCTTGACAGTGTTTTCAAAATATGTACCAAATTTCGTTACAATACAAATATGTGCCAGGCCACACCCACATTAATGTTTATTGGTCTATGTTGTTTTAGGTACAAGTCTGGAAAATATTGCGTTGAGAGACCGTTGTCCATCGATGCCACATATCAAGTTTTGTGCAGATCAGTCATTCGGTAACAGAGTAGTGTTTTCACAAAATTCTAAATGGCATAAGATCCACCATGACAGTCCTAATGGGTCCCTAGGCAAATGTATTCCTTGTGAGGAGAGGAACCTATGTACCGAATTTCATGACTTTAGGTCAAACGGGATGTGGGGCGTGACCTTTCAAAGTTTGCATTTTCAATCTCTTGTTACAGCGCCACCATCTGGCCAATCAGTGTATTTTTTAAATGCCGGATCTTAATGGCAAGACGCATCATTTACCCACATTTCGTCAAAATCAGGCCATTGCTGTCTGAGATATCCTGTATGACTAATGTGCGAACGAACGGATGAAGACCGATCCACAGGCCCCTCCAGATTTCATCATGGGGGTCAATAAATAGTAGACCCTAGCTCTGAATTATAGCACTGACAAGCAAAGGCTGTGCGAGGAAAACGGCACGTGAACTTCAGGAGCATTGCAGCCGCGTGATAAATCGGCTAAAAAGGCACAGCACTCTTTCCTCTGGCCAGAGTGCTCATTGCTAACTCGGGAGTGCGGGCTTGAGACTCCAAAGCTCTAAACTCACTTAATACAATCCCTATGAGATAAAATAAATGCACGTTCATCTTTTTTTGTAACGTTTACATTTGACAAATGTCCACTCTAAATATCTTTCCCCACCTTGAGTTTGAATTTTTCAATGCTCGACTAGATTTCCTAAATCGGATTCGCACGATCCACCTTTCCCCTTTTGTGTTTTCCACTAGATAACACAGCCACAAAGTCACAATTGGCTGCAACGTAAAGATGTATGAAAATAATAAATAATCGCTTTTTGGCCTTAATTTAAGGTTAGCCATACGGTTATCGGTGTGGTTAAGGTTAGGGCTAAAATAATATTGTATGAAAATAAATTGTGGAAATAGCGGGGCTTAGCCATATTTATGACTTTCTGGCTGTGTTAAGTGAATACCTTTTTGGGAAGCTTCAACTACTACACTGCGCCTGCGCCTTGCCATTTACGTGCTGTGAGTCTCTCAGAAAAATGCCGATGTGGCTTCTGTAAACGGATTTAGGGAATCAAGTTGGCGAAAAGTTGCAATGGAACTTTTCCTCTTGTGCCTTTTTTGGGTGTGCAGCTTCGCTATATCAGCCGAGGACGAAAGACTGCCCAATCGATGCGAAGGTAACGTTTGCTACAGTAGTTACACATTGAATGTGACGATGTCTTGCTCAGCGTTAGCTTTTTGTATACTTAGCTAACGTTAGCTAGATAACTAACTAGGAGATTCAGTGTCTGTGAATGCATTTTCTTACTTACATTGGACGTGTTTATAAATGTAAATTAACATGCATTTGAACATCATCCGCCTGTCGGAACCCTATAGTGTGTAAGTTCCTGACGGTGGAGCTCCAAGCAGCCTTGGAGAAGACGGGTCGGTCCAAGGAGGTTCTGGAGCTAGGAGCAGTGCTGGACACGGGTAAACGCAGACGCAAGATCAAATACAATACCTCGTAAGTAACCCCAGGACGAGTACTTTAAAGTGTCCCTCCTCTCCTTCAACCGTGTTGATGTGATAAAACAGGATGGGTCAACTGGCCTTTAAGATCGATGAATGGAAGGATACATGGAGAGGAAGCCACTTTATGTTATGGAGAAGGAGAGGGAAGCCTCTCATTGAGCTCTGCTCTCTTGTCATAGACTGAAGTGATTTGACCACTCATTTTGTAGTTGTGATTTTTGAAATAACTGTTTTCAGTGAGACCCGTCTGACGGAGGCAGTGGATAACATCTGTGAGGGGATCCTACAGTACAGTGTCCATGCTGAGAGACCTGGCAGCCTCCGATACGCCAAGGTCCTCACACCTCTCCATCTTCACAGTTTAACCAATGTTCATGCTTTAGAACAGTGTTCTTCAATCCTGGTCCTGTGGACCCACATGGCATGCAGGATTTTGTTCCAGCCCAGTATTAACACACCTGAGTCAACTAACCATCTGTGTGTGTTTTAGGGTACCAGTCAGACCATGGCCACTCTGAAGAACCTGGTCCATAAGGGGGTGAAGGTGGAGTTGGGTCTGCCCTATGAACTCTGGGACGAACCCTCAGTGGAGGTGTCCGACATGAAGAAACAGGTACATACCCGTGTGTGTTTACACATCAACACACAGCTTTACAGGCAGAGGGTTGTGCGTGTTCATGACAATAAGTGGGTGTTGGGTTGTTTCAGTGTGAGACGATGCTAGAGCAGTATGAGGAGGTTGTGGAGGACTGGTACTTCCACCATCAGGAGGAGAGGCTGGAGCGCTTCCTGTGTGAGACACACATTCTCAAGACCTCCGAGCAAGGTAGGACACACACACTATAGCATACACACTAGCAAACGTATACCTAAAGCACACACTCACCCAAGACACTTGAATAATGGCAAACACAACATACACGTGTTCACATAGAGTTAAACACTTACCTGGGTTTTCCCTCTCTCCCTCAGAATGTCTACAGGAGGTTTGGAAGGGTGACATGGGAAAGAAGGGATCCAAAGTGGAGGTAGCAAGCGAAGAAGAGGGAGAAGGGAAGACTCACGACGCAGGAGAACTGTGAAATCATCCAAAATGGCGGAGTGAAAGTCTCCCTAACAGAACTACCCCTCTTTCTTTCCCAAATGGTCATACGATATTTGGAGTGGAACATAGTTAGAATGCATGGAGCAAAGTTACATTCAACATCAATAATACTGTATGTAGCAGACCAACCAACTGAACATTACAATTCCTATCTCTGCATCGACAATCCGCCTCCTGTTTTGCTCCCCAGAAAGCTAAAAGTGAGCTAAGTCAAGTCTCCCAAACCTTAGTGCTTCACCACTCTATTATCATACACTATATCTACAAAAGTATGTGGACACCCCTTCAAATTAGTGGATTCGGCAATTTCAGCCACGCCCGTTGATGACAGGTGTTTAAAATCGGGCACACAGTCATGCAATCCCCATCGACAAACATTGGCAGTAGAGGTGGTGGGGTGGTGTAAAGCTCGCCGCTATTCAATTCTGGAGCAATGGAAACGCGTTCTCTGGAGTGATGAATCACGCTTTACCATCTGGCAGTACCACAGTCGAATCTTGGTTTGGCGGATGCCAGAATAAAGCTACCTGCCCTAATGCGTAGTGTCAACTGTAAAGTTTGGTGGAGGAGGAATAATGGTCTGGGACTGTTTTTCCTGGTTTGGGCTAGGCCCCTTAGTTCCAGTGAAGGGAAATCTTAACGATACAGCATACAATGACATGGTAGAAGATTCTTTGCTTCTAACTTTGTGGCTGCAGTTTGGGGGTGGCCCTTTCCTGTTTCAGCATGACAATGTCACTGTGCACAAAGCAAGGTCCAGAAGTGGTTTGGTTGAGATCGGTGTGGAAGAACTTGACTGGCCTCCACAGAGCCCTAACAACCCTATTGATCATCTTTGGGATGACTTGGAATGCCAAGAGCGAGCGAGGCGTATCGCCTAACATCAGTGCCCGTCCTCACTAATGCTCTTGTGGCTAAATGGAAGCAAGTCCCTGCAGCAATGTTCCAACATCTAGTGGAAAGCCTTTCCAGAAGAGTAGAGGCTGTTGTAGCAGAAAAGGGGGGTTCAACTCGATATTAATGAACATGATTTTGGAATGAGATGTTCAACAAGCAGATGTCCACATACTTTTGGTCATGTAGTGTATCTATGGAGCGAGGGGCAATCCAGTTGTGTCCAACATTTGAATAGTCATAGATGTGTCATTGTTTACAGTTTACATCAAATCAATATCATCAATTTACACACACCTGTCCCTTTTCAGTAGGTAAGTTGAAACTGAGAATGCTACAGAACACTACAATATGAAAGTAAATTGAAAACCAACTGCATTATCTAAGATGGGGAAGTATAGGAAATTGGAAAGCCTTTTTACCCTGTCGAAGTGTGCCCATGTTTTGTATTAGTGTACTACTATATGGTAATTTTTTGTTTCCTAAATCCAATATGTACCGTTTTTAAATTTGAATAAACTCTTATCACATTGTGTACATGTGAGTCTTGAAATTTGTCTGAATTTAATTTAGCTTTTCACATGCCTTCTACTGTATAGGGAGCAAGAACATTGGGATACTGGATTTTTTTTTAAATGGTACAATTTGCATATCCAATGAAAGTCGGTGTAGCTACCTGGCTGGAGATGTGAGAACTTGTAATGTGCTGCCATCTTGTGGTATATTTTTGAAATTGTCTCTAGAACTGCATTGATCTGTCAGGGTCCCTGGCCTAGACCAGAGCAACAAGTGTTGTTTTTTTTGTGTGGAAGGTGCGCTATTAGTCTTGCTTCCATAATATTATGCGGCACAAATATCCAACATTCAACTCTGTTTAGGTGTCTACGATGATGGGAACACGATTTTACACGTGTGTTTCTTTTTGAAGGAAATAAACTAAATTGAAATAGTGTATTCTCCTGTTTTTTCTGTCCCAGTGTTTATACAGGCTTTTGGCCCTGAGGATGGTACTGCAAATCAACCAAAACTATGTGAACCCAGCAGATACAGCCAAGCACATTAAGAAACAACACTAAGGAGGTGTTGCCAGAATTCAAATAAAGGTTCTATAAAGAGTCATCTTCATAAGGTTGGAACCTGGCTCTCTGTAACTTCTCAACCCAGAATCAACAATTCCATTCTCAACTACTTAGTCACAGTGTTCAAATGAAATTTAATATATATATATATATTTTTTTTACAGCAAACATTCAAGTAGTTCAACTAGGGCAAATTGTGACCACAGAACTTTACCTGCACAATTGTTTATTGGCCTTTGACTAGGTTGACTACTTTTGTGCTACATCATTGATCATTCTTATTTCACAAATGTAGGAAAATATTTTCCATGTGGTAAAAAATATATTTTTGCCTTATGGAAAGTGACATCATCCCTATTCTAATCGGTCCCACCTGCCAGAAGACTACACCTGATTGGTCAACTCATTATCTCCAAAAATTCTGATTAGTTGATTAATAATTAGAACTAATTGCTATCTCTATGGAAGGTTTTATTGCTGAAGCACTGACTTGTTTGCCATAAAACCTAAAGAAGAAGAAGCTCTAACTTGGGTTTGAGAGTAATGGAGGAAGCAGAAGCGATGCTTGATTCTGTTGGCGCGAGTATAGATTGAGGAAATTAGTGGAATACTGTAACATCTTAGAATGGAGTTTAAAGGACTAGTTGTAAATCAAGATAAGCTTCGGTATGATAACGCCTCATTCCTTGTGCGATTCATGAGCAAGGATGTTTTTGGTGGGAAACCCGTTTGCCGTCACAAAGATTGTGAAGGATGCATTGGGAGAAGTAGAGTCAAAGTGACCAAGAGTGGTATGGTGTTTTCATGTGTGTCAAAAGGAGAAAGCACTGTGGATGCACAAATGGTCGACACATGAAGTGGAATGCTATGATTATCGGAGAAGGGCACCGGTTAAAGGTGTCATATCTGGCGTCTCGATAGATATTGAGGCTTCATGGTTTAAGATGAACATGCCAGGAATAGTTTCTTCACATCGCTTACCCTGCACTGTGAATGGAAAGGAGGAAAGCCTTTCTGTTTTTACGTTTTGATGCTGAATTTCTCCCGACCCTTGTAAAGCAGGACTGTATTAGATATGCAGCGCAAACGTACGTACAAATGCCACTTCGATGTCATAAATGTAAAACATTTGCCCACATCTCAAGTGTTTGCAAACTCAATATTGTTGCAGAGTTCCCTGCGTGTCCTGTTTAGGGTGAAGAAGGTCCAAGTAGGAAGGATCAGGGCTGTTGAGAAGCTCTCCTATGCAGAGGCAGTGAAAAAGGTTGAAGCAGCGAGCAGAGATGATGAAGCTATGGCAGTGGGTGATGCCCAACAGTTATGTGGATGTCAGTTAGTTGAGAGATCCTGAAAACACTTAATTGTGGGGGTTGATTTTGTTGCGTTTATTTGCAAAGGTGATTAATTGTACGGGACAAACTAACAAAACAAACCATCGAAGAAACTGGAAATCATTGTGAAAGCAGGTCAAATGTTCTTGGGTACCAATGATTTCACTGCTGAGACACTGCAGGGAATAATATCTGACAATGCTTTCTCCTCTCACCCCCAGAACCTGTGTAAGGATCTGAGTGCATTTGACTGAAGGAGTATATTGACTTATTTTTTTTCTGCAAATAATGATTTATTTTTAGTAGGTGGAAGCGAACCACCTTTTTGGGATGTATTCCGCCAATTAAACTTTGAAGAAGAAGAACTTTTCAAGTTATTTGGTGACGCGAAGTGCACCCTGTTGGCTCAGCGTTTGGCTCTTGGTGCTGATGGTCCTTTAAGTTTTGGCAAAATTATGTCAGTTGTTCGGTTAACCACAATGTGTATTTGTATTTATTATGGATCCCCATTAGCTCCTGCTAAGATTTAGTTAAGGTTTAGGGTTTAGTGAACGATTTGTCCCAAATAAAATGCTTTTAGATATTAAAAATTTGGACAAACTTATTCCTTGCCACCCATTCCAAAATGAACTCCAGCTCTTTAAGTGTTGTAGTCATTTCAGTCGCTGTAGTAGCTGACGTGTATACTGTTGAGTCATCAGCATACATAGAAACACTGGCTTTCGTCAAAGGCAGTGGCATGTCGTTAGTAAAGATTCCTAATTTTACCTGGATTATGTTGGAGAGACTTCCATTAAATAACACCCTCAGGTAACTCTTTATCCACAATATAGAAGGGGGTGTAAAGCTATAACACATATTTTTACAGCAGCAGACTATGATCGATAATATCAAAAGCTGCACTGAAGTCTAACAAAACAGCACCCACAATATTTTTATCAATTTCTCTCAGCCAATCATCAGTCATTTGTCTAAGTGTTGTGCTTGTTGAATGTCCTTCCATATAAGCGTGCTGAAAGTCTTGTCAATTTGTTTACTGTAAAATAGCACTGTATCTGGTCAAACAATTCCCCCCCCCCCCCCCCCAAATGTTTACCAAGGGTTGGTAACAGGCTGATTGGTTGGCTATTTGAGCCAGTAAAGGGGGCTTTACTATTCTTAGTTAGCGGAATTATTTTTGCTTCCCTCCAGGCCTGGGGGCACACACTTTCTAGTTAGGCTTAAATTGAAAATATGGCAAATAGGAGAAGCAATATCATCCACTATTTTCCTCTGTAATTTTCCATCCAAGTTGTCATACCCCGGTGGCTTGTCATTGTTGATATACAATACTTTTTTCACCTCTTCCACACTCACTTTACGGAATTCAAAATAACAATGCTTGTCTTTCATAATTTGGTCAGATATACTTGGATGTGTAGTGTCACCGTTTGTTGCTGGCATGTCATGCCTAAATTAGCTAATCTTGCCAATTAAAAAAACATAAAAAGTTGGCAATATCAGTCGGTTTTGTGATGAATGAGCTGATTCAATGAATGATGGAGCTGAGTTTACCTGTTTTCCCAAAATTTCATTTTAGGTGCTCCAAAGCTTTTTATATCACTTAACTTTGTTTCATAGTGTAGTTTCTTCTTTTTATTCAGATTAGTGACATGAATTTCTCAATTTGCAATAGGTTTGCCAATCGGTTGTGCAGCCATTCCTGCCATTTCTTTAGCTTCATCCCTCTCAACCATACAATTGTTAAATTCCTCATCAATCCACAGGGATTTCTGTGTTTACAGTCATTTTCATAATGGGCGCATGCTTATTAGTAACTGGAATAAGCAATTTCATAAATGTGTCAAGTGCAGCGTCTGTTTGCTCCTCATTACACACCACAGACCAACAAATATTATTTACGTCAACATAGGAATCACTACAAAAATTATTGTATGACTTCTTATACACTATATTAGGCCCAGCCTTTGGAACTTTGGTTTTCCTAGATATGGCTACTATATTGTGATCACTACATCCGATGGATGAAATTAGCTTTCAAGCTAATTTCTCTAGCATTAGTAAAGATGTGATCAGTACATAAAAAAAGGTTTTATTTTATTATTTTACCTTTATTTAACCAGGTAGGCTAGTTGAGAACAAGTTTTACCTAGCATGGACTTGTAGATGACCTGGAGCCAGTGGGTCTGGCGACGAATATGTAGCGAGGGCCAGCCGACTAGAGCGTACAGGTCGCAGTGGTGGGTGGTATATGGTGCTTTAGTAACAAAACGCATGGCACTGTGATAAACTGCATCCAGTTTGCTGAGTAGAGTATTGGAAGCTATTTTGTAGATGACATCGCCGAAGTCGAGGATCGGTAGGATAGTCAGTTTTACTAGGGTAAGTTTGGTGGCGTGAGTGAAGGAGGCTTTGTTGCGGAATAGAAAGCCGACTCTAGATTTGATTTCATTCCTGTGCTGTTTGTAACTAACCTGTCAGATTGACTAATAAGCTGAACCAGGTTGCAGGCACTGGTGAAAAGTTTGAAGCTTTTTCTTGAGTGGCCAGCTTGTTGAAAACCTGTCAATATTTAAATCACCCAGAAAATATATCTCTCTGTTGATATCGCATTACATTATCAAGCGTTTCACACGTTATCCAGAAACGGATTGTTAGCACTTGGTAGTCTATAGCAGCTTCCCACAAGAATGGGCTTTAGGTGAGGCAGATGAACCTGTAGACATATTACTTCAACAGTATTTAACATGAGCTCCTCTCTAAGCTTTACAGGAATGTGGTTCTGAATATAAACAGCAACACCTCCACCATTGGCATTTCTGTATTTTCTATCAATGTAATAACCTTGTATTGCTACCACTGTATCATCAACTGTATTATCTAAGTGAGTTTGAGAGATAGATATAATATGAATGTCATCTGTTAATAGCAAATTATTGATTTCATGAACCTTGTTTCTTAGCCCACGCCAGCATATGTAGTTAATTTTGAGCACTTTTCTGGGATGCTTGCTTGTTTTCATTGCTTTACTGGGAAGCTTAGCAGAAGTAAATATACTCATGTTATTTAGTTTAGTGCAGGGTGAGCTGCACACAGTGGATTTCCTACTAGGGCGCACCGCCTAGGTGTTAATAGTATAAATCTGGATCATAGGCACATGATTACTGTATACAATAGCTGTAGGATCAGCAGAGGCCTTCAGGGCAGTTAGAGGAACAGAAATTAAATTACTTACATTGTGTCTACCAACGCCCCTGGGATAATTTACATTTGCTGAAGCATAATGACAACTCAGCATCACAATGGTAGGGATTAACTGCGCTGGGCTTGGGTCATTGAAAATTCATTGTCTCAACGTAGCTTTATAATGCTGTGAAAATATCTAGGAACCCAATTACTTGGGTGGATCCCATCCTCCTCATAAAATGTGTTATGTTTCCAAAAGGTATTGAAATAGTGAACAAAAGTTACACCCATTGTGCTGCAATAGTCACGCAGCCAGTTGCGAAAGCAGCCATTGACCCATTGAGGTGTGGAATAAGGCTGTAACAAAATGTGGAGAAAGTCAGGGGGTCTGAATTCTTTCAGAAGGCACTGTACATTTGACTGACTGTGAGTCTGAGCTCTTGTTTTGACAGGGAGCTGTGTTATTATGGGAATGCTGGTAGTCCTAATATGCTGTTTACATTCAATTGTGATCTGATGGTAGAACTTTACATCTTGTTTTAGTGAATGTTTAGGGCTATATGGATTTGTGTTGGCTGTTTGGATGTCCAATTGAATTTGTCAAGAGATCTGAACTAGGCCTACCTATTACATAAAGTTGCTAGTATCTCTCACGCTCAGACTCTCCACTGCACCAGGGATGGTCACTGAACCTCATCTGGACTTGTCCACTGTCAGTCTACTTGGAGGAGACGATGATAACATCTGCAGCCCTGTTGACACCACAGCAGCATTTGCCATCTACCAGTTCCCTGTCAAAGCCTGTGGCACTTGGATACAGGTGAGTCTCACATTAAATGTGTGATAGCCACGGTAAGATTGTTACCCCTGATGTTCTAATCAATTCCCTGATGCAATTCCATTTCCTCTCAGGTTGAAGATGACTCTGTTGTATGGTAATGTTATATCATCTTCATACGAGGTGATGGAATGATGTTTTGGCAGAGTGTGATGGAAAATGTTATGTTTGTGCTTTTCTAATAACCAATTTCTGTGTTCATGCAAGTCACTGAATGAACATGCCTGGGAGGAATCCTCACTATCAGTATCTGCAATTTGGCAGTATGCCCAGAACCTTGTTTTGAGAACAGAAAGGGATATCTCAGTTTCAAGGTCTCAGCTTGGAGAGATCGGTCTGTCACATGCATGAACCAGTATTGGTCGATCACATGCTTGAACCAAATGTTAATGATGAATTAATTATGAATAATGAATAAGCTAAATCATGCAAATATAACTTGTCTGTGTAAGCAGTATATAAGAGAACTAACGGGACTGCCCCAGGGGACTTCACTTCAGACCGGTACTTTATAAATCTTAAGTTTGACTGTTCTCTCCAGCATGCTGTTAATAAACAATGATTAATTTAAGATTGACTTTGAGTGTCCATGTGTGGAATTTCTTTAACAATTTGGCATCATAAAAAGGGTTGATTGAATCTGCCTGCGGAGCTTTCCAGTGAGGGTCTGCAAGGAAAACCGGTGGCGCATTTCACGAAGCATTAGGGAAATTCCCATCTGACCAAAAGACGACGAGGACTCGACCAGACCAGACCCTTACTGTGAGCTGCCCAGGAGACACATCATCCTCAAACAATTGAGGGACATGACAACTGACTTCAGTAAGTAAAAAATACAATTAAAAAAAAATCATAAAATCAATAAAACTAAATATAAAGACGAAGGGTACCACTAGTCTTGGAAAAAGGCTAGAGTGAGGGCAGAGGAGGCCCCATTGAAAATTGTCTGTAGGAATTTATGTGAGAAGTGTCTACGTGGTCTGAGAACCACTGAAAATAGCACAGTATGTTATTGTAGGCATTTATGAGAACTGTCTACGTGGTCGGAGAACCACGACAATTATATGTATGGGAAGCGGCAAGACTATAGAGTCTATAGAGACCATAGCATTTATCACTGTAGAAACTATTGGTACTATGGATGCTGAGGGACTACGATGCTATAGGGACCATATATACTATGGATGCTAATGGGACTGTGATGCTATATGGAATATGGATGTTCAGGGACTATAGATACTGTAGAGATTATGGCGACTGTTAAGACTATAGAGGAACCGCAGAAGACACACATGTATGCATAGGAGGTAATGACAAGAGAATCTTGGAAGATGCATAAGGAGTAATAAGGTAGATTACTGTGTGTGTTAGCTGGTGGTGTGGATGTGAATATATAAGTTGATTTTATAATGTTATATAGGGAAATTGTATGAGTGAATGGAACACGTGTGTGTGGGGGGGGGGGAGAAGAATATGAAAAAATAGATAATTGTATGTGTATAATCGGTTACTAGAGATTTGATGAAGTAACAATGGAAAAAAGTATAATAATATACAACTTGCACACCCACACCCACACGTATGTAAGTGGTGTAAAAAGTATTAATATAAATTAATAATATAATGTGTTACTACATTTGATAAAGCAACAATGTATGAATGCATAATGGGTAACCAAAGTTTAACTTGCTAGGTAGAGACTTATTATGGGACAGAGGACACCATCTACAGGGGACTGATAGAAAGTGCCAGCCCAGTTTTAATACACGTTGATCCCAGAAGGTTTATCACATCCCTTCCAAATTGGCTGATATATTTTATGAATGAATCACATTACAGGTTAATCTATATCCAGCTGAAATTGGTAATAAATATTAAGAGCAACTTTGTTAGGGTAGACTACAATGAAAACAATGCCTTGTAATATTGAGAAAGTCATCATGTTTGTTTTGTTTTAAAACTTGCAATAGGGGTAAAAGCAGAACATTGTTTGAGAGTGATCCGTGTGTATTAGCAGTAGTGATTGGGAGGGTCTTGAGAGTGCTAGTTGAAGGAAACAGATATGGAGACTAGTGAAAGTAACAAAGTGAATGGTAATATTAGTGGCTTTCAGATATCAATCAAATGTATTTAAAAAGCCCTTTTTACATCAGCTGATGTCACAAAGTGCTATACAGAAACCTGGCCTAAAACCCCAAACAACAAGCAATGCAGATGTAGAAGCACGGTGGCTAGGAAAAACTCCCTTGAAAGGCAGGAACCTAGGAAGAAACCTAGAGTGGAACCAGGGTCTGAGGAGTGGCCAGTCCTCTTCTGGCTGTGCCGGGTTGAGTTTATAACAGTACGTGGCCAAGATGTTCAAATGTTCATAGATGACCAGCAGGGTCAAATAATAATAATTACAGGCAGAACAGTTGAAACTGGAGCAGCAGCACGATCAGGTGGACTGGGGACAGCAAGGAGTCATCAGGCCAAGTAGTCCTGAGGCATGGTCCCAGGGCTCAGGTCCTCCGGAAGGGGAGGGAGAAAGAGAATTAGAGGGAGCATACTTAAATTCACACAGGACACCGGATAAGACAGGAGAAATACTCCAGACATAAGACTGACCGTAGCCCCCGACACAAACTATTGCAGCATAAATACTGGAGGCTGAGACAGGAGGGGTAGGGAGACACTGTGGCCCCGTCTGACGATAGCTCCGGACAGGGCCAACCAGGCAGGATATAACCCCACCCACTTTGCCAAAGCACAGCCCCCACACCACGAGAGGGATATCTTCAAACCACCAACTTACTACCCTGAGACAAGGCTGAGTATAGCCCACGAAGATCTCCCCCATGGCACGAGCCCGAGGGGGGTGCCAAACCCAGACAGAAAGATCACGTCAGTGACTCAACCCACTCAAGTAACGCACCCCCACTAGGGAAGGGATGGAAGGAGAGGAGAGGGGAACTAGGCCAGGCAAAAACAGCAAGGACGGTTCGTTGCTCCAGTGCCTTTCCGTTCACCTTCACACCCTTGGGCCAGACTACACTCAATCATAGGACTTACTGGAGAGATGAGTCTTTAATAGACTTAACTTCTTGGTGACGGGGCAGTATTTTCACGTCCGGATGAAATGCATGCCCAAATTCAACTGCCTGCTACTCATCCCCATAAGACAAGATATGTATATTATTAGTAGATTTGGATAGAAAACACTCTGAAGTTTCTAAAACTATTTGAATCATGTCTGTGAGTATTGGCAGCAGCTTTGCATGTCCATGATTGGACGCATCAATGGACAGGGACACAAATTCAACCTGGTCTAGGTCCTGTGTTACCAAAGTAAGTACGTGCCGCTTGGTGTTGGTGACAAATTGATCCGGTGGGCCCACACACTACCCTCTTCGGGTCATCCGGGAATTGGGAGGACTGTGTGGGGTCTTAGGGGGAAGTACTGGTGGCCCACTTTACCGAAGGACGTGAGGTTTTATGTCTCCTCCTATTTGGTGTGCGCTCAGAGTAAGGCTCCTAGACACCTGCCTAGAGGGAAGTTAAAGCCCCTCTCCGTTGCACAACGGCCTTGGTCACATCTGTCGGTGGACTTCCTCACCGACCTTCCCCCGTCTCAGGGGAACACCACGATCCTGGTCGTTGTGGATCGGTTTTCGAAGACCTGCCATCTCCTCCCACTGCCTGGTCTCCCTACGGCCCTGCAGACTGCGGAGGCCCTGTTTACACATGTCTTCCGGCAATACGGGGTGCCTGAGGACATCGTTTCTGATCGGGGTCCCCAGTTCACGTCGATCAGCCTGACCTCAAGTTTTCACCCCGAGAGCAATGGGCAGGTGGATAGAGTGAACCAGGATGTGGGTAGGTTTCTGAGGTCGTATTGCCAGGATCGGCCAGGAGAATGGGCGAGGTACGTCCCATGGGCGGAGGTGGCCCAAAACTCACTCCGCCACTCTTCCACGAACCTGTCGCCTTTCCAGTGCGTGTTGGGATACCAGCCAGTCCTGGCACCGTGGCATCAGAGCCAGACTGAGGCTGCTGCAGTGGAGGAGTGGGTGCAGTGCTCATAGGAGACCTGGAGAGCCGTCCAGGAATCGCTCAAATGGGCGGGTGGGAAGCGGAAGGTGAGCGCTGACTGCCACCGCAGTGAGGCCCCCGTGTTCGCACAGGGGGACCGGGTCTGGCTCTCGACCCGAAACCTGCCCCTCTGCCTGCCCTGCCGGAAGCAGGGGCCATGGTGTGTGGGGACATTCAAAGTCCCGAGGAGGATAAACGAGGTGTGTTATAGGTTACAGCTTCCTCCTTACTATCGCATTAACACCTCGTTTCATGTGTCTCCCCCCCAGGCCGGTGGTAGCTGGTCCCCTGCAGGAAGGTGCCAGAGGTCCTTCCGCCCCCTCTGGACATCGAGGGGCCCCCGGCATACACGGTACGTTCCATCCTGGACTGAGGGGTGAGGGGGTGAGGGGCCTGCAGTACCTCGTGGATTGGGAGGGGAGGAGAAGTGCTGGGTACCGGTGGAGGACATCTTGTATCCATCACTGCTGAGTGATTTCTACCGCCTCCATCCTCCTCCGATTTGACACACTGAGCTCTGTCTGAGAAGTAGTTGGTGAACCAGGCGAGGCAGTCATTTGAGAAACTAAGTCTGCCGATAAGAATGTGGTGATTGACAGAGTCGAAAGCCTTGGCCAGGTCGATGAATACAGCTGTACATTATTGTCTCTTATGGATGGCGGTAATTATATCGTTTAGGAGCTTGAGCGTGGCTGAGGTGCACCCATGACCAGCTCGGAAACCAGATTGCATAGTGGAGAAGGTACGGTGGGATTCGAAATGGTCAGTGATCTGTTTGTTAACTTGGCTTTTGAAGACCTTAGAAATGTAGGGTAGGATAGATATAGGTCTGTAGCAGTTTGGGTCTAGAGTGTCTCCCCCTTTGAAGAGGGGGATGACTGCGGCAGCTTTTCAATCTTTGGGGATCTCAGACGATACGAAAGAGAGGCTGAACAGGCTAGTAATAGGGGTTGCAACAATTTCGGCTGATAATTTTAGAACGAGAGAGTCCAGAATGTCTAGCCCGGCTGATTTGTAGGGGTCCAGATTTTGCATCTCTTTCAATACATCAGCTATCTGGATTTGGGTGAAACTTGGGCAAGTTGCTGTGGGGGGTGCAGGGCAGCTGACCGGGGAAGTGGTAGGCAGGTGGAAAGCATGGCCAGCCGTAGACAAATGCTTATTGAAATTCTCAATTATCGCTAGTGACAGTGTTTCCTAGCCTCAGTGCAGTGGCAGATGGGAGCAGGTGCTCTTATTCTCCATGGACATTACAGTGTCCCAGAACTTTTGGGAGTTTGTGCTACAGGATGCAAATTTCTGTTTGAAAAAGCTAGCCTTTGCTTTCCTAACTGCCTGTGTATATTGGTTCCTAACTTCCCTGAAAAGTTTCATATCGCGGGGGCTATTCGATGCTAATGCAGTACGCCACAGGACGTTTTTGTGCTGGTCAAGAGGAATCAGGTCTGGAGTGAACCAAGGGCTATATCTGTTCCTGGTTCTATTTTTTTTTTAAATGAGGCATGTTTATTTAAGATGGTGAGGAAAGCAATTTTAAAGAACAACCAGGCATCCTCTACTGACGGAATGAGGTCAATATCCTTCCAGGATACCCGGGCCAGGTCCATTTAGAAAGGCCTGCTTGCTGAAGTGTTTTAGGGAGCGTTTGACAGTGATGAGGGGTGGTTGTTTGACCGCAGACCCATTACGGATGCAGGCAATGAGGCAGTGATCGCTGAGATCCTGGTTGAAAACAGCAGAGGTGTATTTGGAGGGCAGGTTGGTTAGGATGATATTTATGAGGGTGCCCTTGTTTACGGATTTGAGGTTGTACCTGGTAGGTTCATTGATAATTTACCATTGGTGTCAAATCCAACTCAAAAGTAAAATGTGCACGAGCAAGATGAAACATAGTTGTGAGAGCAAACGTTGAGTTAAGAGAGAAAAAATGTGGTCGAGTGAGCAGAGGACGGTTCCAGCGTGTGCACAGGTCAGTTGAGCACAATTTAAACTTGAGAGCTTCTGCTCACTGGATCACAGGTGCACGTAATCTTGCGCCGGTTAGACTTTTGAAACTGGAACTGACACCATATTTAACATGTGGTTTCCTTACTAAAGTGTTGTGTGCGCCCCTTAGCATGTACGTTTGGGGATTTTCTCTGTGGGATATTTGGTGTGATTGTTTTTTTATATATACAGTGCCTTGCGAAAGTATTCGGCCCCCTTGAACTTTGCGACCTTTTGCCACATTTCAGGCTTCAAACATAAAGATATAAAACTGTATTTTTTTGTGAAGAATCAACAACAAGTGGGACACAATCATGAAGTGGAATGACATTTATTGGATATTTCAAACTTTTTTAACAAATCAAAAACTGAAAAATTGGGCGTGCAAAATTATTCAGCCCCTTTACTTTCAGTGCAGGAAACTCTCCCCAGAAGTTCAGTGAGGATCTCTGAATGATCCAATGTTGACCTAAATGACTAATGATGATAAATACAATCCACATGTGTGTAATCAAGTCTCCGTATAAATGCACCTGCACTGTGATAGTCTCAGAGGTCCGTTAAAAGCGCAGAGAGCATCATGAAGAACAAGGAACACACCAGGCAGGTCCGAGATACTGTTGTGAAGAAGTTTAAAGCCGGATTTGGATACAAAAATATTTCCCAAGCTTTAAACATCCCAAGGAGCACTGTGCAAGCGATAATATTGAAATGGAAGGAGTATCAGACCACTGCAAATCTACCAAGACCTGGCCGTCCCTCTAAACTTTCAGCTCATACAAGGAGAAGACTGATCAGAGATGCAGCCAAGAGGCCCATGATCACTCTGGATGAACTGCAGAGATCTACAGCTGAGGTGGGAGACTCTGTCCATAGGACAACAATCAGTCGTATATTGCACAAATCTGGCCTTTATGGAAGAGTGGCAAGAAGAAAGGCATTTCTTAAAGATATCCATAAAAAGTGTTGTTTAAAGTTTGCCACAAGCCACCTGGGAGACACACCAAACATGTGGAAGAAGGTGCTCTGGTCAGATGAAACCAAAATTGAACTTTTTGGCAACAATGCAAAACGTTATGTTTGGCGTAAAAGCAACACAGCTGAACACACCATCCCCACTGTCAAACATGGTGGTGGCAGCATCATGGTTTGGGCCTGCTTTTCTTCAGCAGGGACAGGGAAGATGGTTAAAATTGATGGGAAGATGGATGGAGCCAAATACAGGACCATTCTGGAAGAAAACCTGATGGAGTCTGCAAAAGACCTGAGACTGGGACGGAGATTTGTCTTCCAACAAGACAATGATCCAAAACATAAAGCAAAATCTACAATGGAATAGTTCAAAAATAAACATATCCAGGTGTTAGAATGGCCAAGTCAAAGTCCAGACCTGAATCCAATCGAGAATCTGTGGAAAGAACTGAAAACTGCTGTTCACAAATGCTCTCCATCCAACCTCACTGAGCTCGAGCTGTTTTGCAAGGAGGAATGGGAAAAAATGTCAGTCTCTCGATGTGCAAAACTGATAGAGAAATACCCCAAGCAACTTACAGCTGTAATCGCAGCAAAAGGTGGCGCTACAAAGTATTAACTTAAGGGGGCTGAATAATTTTGCACGCCCAATTTTTCAGTTTTTGATTTGTTAAAAAAGTTTGAAATATCCAATAAATGTCGTTCCACTTCATGATTGTGTCCCACTTGTTGTTGATTCTTCACAAAAAGATACAGTTTTATATGTTTATGTTTGAAGCCTGAAATGTGGCAAAAGGTCGCAAAGTTCAAGGGAGCCGAATACTTTCGCAAGGCACTGTACCTGCGCTATGTTTTTGTAGATAAGTCGTGTTTTGCTAGCTTCCAGCTAATGCTTGCATTGTTTGTGTGTATGCAGTGCATGCTACCTCGGGTTTAGTGTGGTTATCATTAGCATATTTGTAATAAGCAATAAGGTAATTATCGTTGCTATATACTCAGTATGTCTATCAGCAAGGTGTATATATATTGTTTTAATATTACCGCTGCAATGTATAGCCTTAAATTGTACTGTTGAATTACAGGGCACAATTGACAAGTTTCTCGAGGTTTGTGTATGTGCACTTTGATTTACAGCCTTGTAAAGGTGCCTTCTGTCATGACCTGACCATAGAGAGCCCTTGTTTCTCTATGGTGTAGTAGGTCAGGGTGTGACTAGGGGTTATTCTTGTTTATAATTTCTATGTTGTCTTCTAGTTTATATTTTATATGTTGGTGTTTTGTATGATTCCCAATTAGAGGCAGCTGGTAATCGTTGTCTCTAATTGGGGATCATATTTAAGTAGACATTTTTCCTACCTGTGTTTGTGGGGTATTGTTTTGTGTATTGTGCATGTAGCACCACGTAGTCACGTTTCATTGTTTGTTTATTGATTTCTTGTTTTTGCTTGAAGTTTCACCTTGAAATAAATATGTGGAACTCAACATCCGCTGCACCTTGGTCCCGTTCTTACGACAACCGTGACACCTTCTTAGATCAGACAAGATCTGAGAGAGGGCCGTACATTTTAAGTGCCTAACCCTTCTATTTCTCTGTCTGGCTATGTATATATTCCTGCTGTGTGAATATCCAACTGTTTGCATATATGGAAATCAGTCAATTGAAATAAATAAATTAGGCACTAATCTATGGATTTTACATGACTGGGAATACAGATATGCATCAGTTGGTCACAGATACCTTAAAAGAAAAGTAGGATCAAAAATCAAATCAAATCAAATTTTATTTGTCACATACACATGGTTAGCATGCATGGATCAGAAAACCAGTCAGTATCTGGTGTGACCAGGCTGTTGATTGTGGCCTGTGCCAAGTTGCTGGATATTGGTGGGAACTGGAATGCTGTCGTACACGTTGATCTAGAGCATCCAAACCATGCTCAGTGGGAGAAATGTCTGGTGAGTATGCAGGCCATGGAAGAACTGGGACATTTTCATCATCCAGGAATTGTGTATGGATCCTTGTGACATGGGGCCATGCATTATCTGGCTGAAACATGAGATGATGGCAGCGGATGAATGGCACGACAATGGACCTCAGGATCTCATCAATTTATCTCTGTATTCAAATTGCCATCAAAAAAATGCAATTGTGTTCGTTGTTGATAGTTTATGCCTGCCCGTACCATAACCCCACCACCTCCATAGGGCACTCTGATCACAACGCAAACCACTCGCCCTCACAACGCCATACACGCTGTCTGCCATCTACCCTGTACCGTTGAAACCGGAATTAATCCGTGAAGAGAACACTTCTCCAGGGACCCAGTGGCCATTGAAGGTGAGCATTTGCCCACTGAAGCCAGTGTTCGATGCCGAACTGCAGTCAGGTTAATACCCTGGTGAGGATGACAAGCACGCAGATGAGCTTCCCTGAGGCTGTTTCTGACAGTTTGTGCAGAAATTCTTCGGTTGTGCAAACCCGGTTTTATCAGCTGTCCAGGTGGCTGGTCTCAGACGATCCTGCAGGTGAAGAAGCCGAATGTGGAGGTCTTGGGCTGGCGTGGTTACGCGTGGTCTGTGGTTATGAGCCCAGTTGGACGTACTGCCAAATTCTGTAAAATGAGGTCGGAGGTGGCGAATGGTAGAGAAATGACAATTTAATTATCTGGCAACAGCTCTGGTAGAAATTCCTGGATTGGAAATTATGCAGATAATTACATTGATAGAACCCAAAATCTATTTGCAACATTAAAGCTGATCCACCCCCCCCCATCCCCTATTACAACATAGTCATTTTTTTTCAAAGTTGCCAAAATGCCATTTGTGGGTTCAATTATTTTAGTGATTTGACCTGGGCTGATAGGTTCTATAGGAACAGAGACCAATGACCAATATGTGGTGCTCTTTGTTTCTGCATTTTATTCATGACAAATGTACAGTTGAGGGGTGGATCCACTTATATCAGTGAATTTGTCACAACCTAACCATTACGAAACTTCTGTTCGATCAAATAAGCCTCACATTGCAAATTAGCAATTCCATTTTTATTGACCAAGTTTGACTCTCATTGACCTCCATACAAAAATGAGTAAGTGAAACTTCTCGCTTCACCTCTTTCCCTCTGACGCTATTCACTCTGAACTTTAACCTTTGACCTCCCACCTTGAACTTTGAGCCTGAGTCAATTCAACGTGCCTCAATATTTTTCGAATGCTGAAGATGTAAATATAACGTATAGACTGTATGTCCTTCATTTCTGTCTGATCTGATTTCATGTTACGTCAATAAAGATTACTAGAGGGGCTATGTCATGAACCCTCAAAGTTCCATAATGGGGTGAAAATGGGAAACCAGTCTAATTAATGGCAGTAGAAACATAGCTGATGCATTTCCTGCTTTTACTTATGCAGGAAAACAAAAGTTAGGGGTGATGTATCAGAAATTGTGTAATGGCATTATACTACCATGTAAATATAAGTACAATTTAAGGGCTCCCGAGTGGTGTAGCTGTCTAAGGCACTACATCTCAGTGCAAAGGTGTCACTGTAGTCTCTGGTTTGAATCCAGGCTGCATCACATCTGGCTGTGATTGGGAGTCCCATAGAGCGCCATTGTAAACAAGAAGTTGTTCTTAACTGACTTGCCTAATTAAATAAAGGTCAAAATAATACAACTTGGGTTTAACACAAATGTTCTGGATAAATAGCCTCTAAAATATATGTAAACAAACCATACATTTCTGATTTTGTTTTCTTAGAAAGCTCTGAGTGCTATTATATGATACAATATCAGTACTTGTTGAATTTACAACTTGTCTAAGTCCTTTCATCAACTGATTGTTTGAATAGAATGTTGCCATATTGGCAGTTAATTAGAAAAATGTATTGAATCAATCCTCTAAAACTGGCGAGCTAGTTAACACGCATACAGTGCAGATAAATTCTTCACTTTCATTGTTTTACAAAATATGTTATCACAGCACTGGCTAACCATGGATGATCAACTCCCTGACCAACATCAACATGACTGACCTTTGCATCATCATAAGAAGGTTCATGTCCACTGCAATGTTCTAATTCCTAATTCTATGGTTACGCCTTCGTGAATATGAATTTGGTATTGTTGTGTTTATATTTTTCCAGGTCTTCCATTGCAGCATGTTCAGTCTGCTACCCAACTGCTTCCAACAATTGAATGAAACTGTCACTGACAGAGTGGGTGGCTGAGTGTTGGTATTGCAGTACTCTAGCACTACTTCAATAGAGAATAACATATGGGGCTTTGAGATTTGTCTTCAGAGCATTGGTTGCCAACCCTGCAGGCTTTTGTTCTTGATCTAAAATACATGTTGAAAATCATGAGACTTGATGATTCAATACAATTGTTTTAATACTGCTGGACTGGAACAAAAGCCTGCATACAGTGAACAGTAGCCAGCCCTCCAATGCTAGGTTTGGCGAATACTGCCTTACCGTACTGTAGTGAAGCTGCTTGCAAGAAATTCTAACCAAATTTCCTAGGTTTATTACAGTACCTTGTGTGTTTTTGTCTATTCCAGGACGTGATCTCAATGCGGTACCAGAGTCCTACTTTGGGGAGACGACGGTGATCTACAGTGGAGAGGTGATCATAACCACCCCCAGACACTAGGGGGAGCATAGGTGGCCTGTCCTATGGGGTCATGGGTCCTTTGTCCATATGGGGAGCAGCCTGGGGAAGTAGGTGACATGAGGTAGCCAGGGTTGTACTCTTCCTCCCAGTTCCTGGTTCTTTCAGCTGTGACATGGGACTGGCAGCGTCTGCAGGTGTACCGGTGTCACCGATTGGCAAGCTGGCAACAACATGAAGGTCCGGGAAACACGAGGAGGATCATCTGTAGACAACACTTGAATAAAAAGCAATGTTGTCCACAGCTGGGTTTGTGTATGCTAATTATAACACTTTGGGTGTCAAGATTTCAACCCCTCATAACGGAAGTCAATAACTTGTGAAGTCTGTTCTGATTCTGTGAAGAACAAACCTTGTGTTTACTGTTATGACGAAGGGGGAAGTCTGACAAATACCAATGCCTTGTTTAGGCCCACTTTATTAGTTACACCTTGCTGCAGGGTACAGATTTTTGGCAGGACATGTGCACCTGCTACTACCCTCTCACAGTATATCGGACACACACACACACTATTGGATTTTACGTCCCTAGTACTTGTCGCCTTTAACTGTCTTAACAGCTTCTGTCTCATAGACTTGCTTTGCTAAATCGACTAAGCTTTCAAAGAAAACAATGCTCCTCCAGCTAACCGAGAGTTTGGCAGTGTATAGTGTCTTTATTAGGCTACATAAACTCTGCCAAAATGTAATAGTGATTTCTCCCCCCAATTTATTTTATTGACCTTGTCACCCTTCCAAGGACAGCATTTCTAAACTACTCAGAGTAACTACTAGAACACGCGCGCGCACACACACACACACACACACACCTGGGGAAACATTCCCTGAGGGAAGTCATCAATCTGTTTAATGGGCTTCTCTGGGAAAGTTCCTTTCCTCCCTCAGGCACTCGCTTCTCCGCCCTCCCTCCATCCCGCCATCATCCATCCATTCTCTTTTATTTCATGCTTCCCATCTGTATCTGCTTTAGTTCATCTGCTAAGTTACTACTAACTACCGCGTGTATGAGCTTCCCCTACTAGCCTATGTGGTTACAATATTTTTCCATTGCACGTTTGGAAAACGAGAACAAATATTGTTACAGCGGATTGAAGTCTTCGACAGCTAGATGAACTTCTCGGTAATTGAGGCCACTTTTGTCTCAATTGTCTGTGTCTTCAAATTGCCTGCCAGTAATGCACTTGAAACGCCAAACGGACTCCCCCTGCACTGTAGCACTGTGCAGATGTGAGTTGAAGCTGAGAGGCGGCAGCGTCTTGACGTCAGGACTGGACGGGACGCCCCCTACGGAGGCGGACTGCAGCGAGTTGGATCTCCACACCATGGGCACAGCACAGCACCGCCGGATAACTGTCAACGTGTTGCGCGCCTATATTAATAAAGACCGCATCGCCTATATTAATAAATACCGCATGAGCCGCGGCGAGAGAAGGGAGATCAAGAATTGAGACGCACATAGTGAGTGTTCTCATATTTTATATTTTTATGTGTATATTTCTTTCTTGCTGTTGGTTCTTTCTCACGAACTTGGTGGACCTGTTTTAAATTTAGAATGGAAGGACTACAGGCATTGACAAGTTGATTAGTTGGACCCGGTGAGCGTGCCAAAGTTCGCGCTTCAAGTGCTCAATATTCACTCTCCATGGGTAGGTAAGCTTTACAGTCAGCGTTTTGTATCAAACGGATTATTTACACATTTGTTATTGAAGATTGATTTGATATACACCTGTTCTCTTCGTGGGAATATAGCCTAGGTTTATATCTGAATATGATAGTGGCATTGCTCAAAAGTGTGAATTAAATTAGCCTGTGACCATTTTTATTAGAATATTATTTTATGATTGAAGACTACTTTGTTTATTTAAAATCTGAATATCCTAACCTAAGGTTATACATATTTTGCGTTTAGTAAATGTTACAATTCTTTAAAAACACCGTTCAGTTAGTAGAGAGAGTTTATTTATGAAAACAAATATTTTGGAAGTATTAGAATGAGAATCATTTAAAGAGATTTGACAGTAATATCTTTAGGACTATATGATATCTAAGAAATCAAGTGGATGATTAGAATTGTGTTAAGCGGTCCAGCGCCACTTTTTAGGACAAACACAAGCCATCATTGGCACTTGCAATTGGGCTCTCATTTATTTATGTTACAATTACATTGAACATAATTAAATTCAATTATGTTTTATTATTGTTATTATTATTAATATGTCTGTAGGTATCGGGAATATCGCATATCTCTCTTGAAAACAGGGATAGGCCTATGGGCCTGTGTATTTCTTACAGCCAATTTCAGGACGAGCGACAACAGCAATGATAAATATACTTATGGGCCTGTGTATTTCTTACAGCCAATTTCAGGACGAGCGACAACAGCAATGATAAATATACTTATTTCGAGAAAAGGAAACGAAAATGACCAGAAACATGATAACACTTAAATGCGTATATGATCATCCCAACAACCCAGAATGTTTAGAGTATAGAATACATCGGGGTTTCGTCTCTGCAAGATGCAGCAAATTGAGTAAATTACTGGAGTGGGCAATTATAGACAATTTGGCCCCGCACATAAAGGACTCTTGCCAAAACAATTTGTGCTAAATGAAGCAATCCAACAAATTTTCTTTGAAGGGCGTTTCATTTATACACCCTTTTGTCTAAGTCAGGGTGCACCCCAGGATAAAACTCTGGTTTCAAATTATTTAATTAAGATAGGGGAACATTTAAGGATATAGCCAATATAATATTTTCCTAAACTTATCTCAATTGGCTAGGTTGGCAATTAAATGAGCATGCAATGTATTAATATGAAAATCTGAATATTCATAACAATACGTTTATTCATAGTAATTATTCATAATAATAATACATTTTTGCAACAAGAAAATACTCTATTAGGTTTCTACGTTATTCTTTCTAATGAGACAAACGGTAATTCCAAACGCATATGGTCTCTCGAATTGTCTCCAATATATTTTCGTTTAGCGAGTTCAAGGTCAACACAGGCTGCCCATTTCTGAAGAGATTTTTTTATCTCAGTTCCTGACTCCATGAACAATCGTTCGAGGGGGATTTAATTAACATGTTCATGTTATCTTGTCATAATCTTCGGTCAATTGAATTTAAATCAAACTAAATAGCGTACGTCCAATTCTTCTTCTGCGTGCTTTGACTTGACTTATTTAGGCATGTTCCGATTCGAAATCAATGGCTGGTCAAAATCTACTTTTCTAGGATTCTGTTTCTCGTTTCTCTGTGACTTGCAATTAATTACCATGAATTCCAAAAGTATGTCTTCCACTTAGTAAAATGGTATTCACTTTCATTTCACCCAAGGTTGTTTATGGCGTTACTTGAAGATGAAATCACGGACAAGGATTTCATGTCCATCTGTTTTTCAATATCGACATTGAAGCGAAACCTCGCATTGCCGACTTGTGTGATAGCTTATGAAATAGCGTGGGAAAAGAAAACAGTGAAATTGGGAGAAATAGCCTTGCTTCCTTTAGGGCATGTGTTTTCTTATTCAACCCCTACATATGTCCAAACTGAGGTGTCTGGCCTGTATGAAAAGGCTTTTCAATGTAAGTAATCTCTGTTGTGTCGCTCCATTTCTCTTCCTGACCTTAGACAGAGGGGATCACATAGCAGGCGTTAGCTGGGCGTTGAAGGTGCGAACCAGAGGTACAGGACAGGGGCCTTTAGCTAATGATACGAGTGGCAGCGGGGATAATCCATTCTGTGCAGTCTGTCAATTGCACCTCCCTCACCGTCCCACTAAAATTAGATTATTACACCTAAAACAGAGCTCTTGGAATCCGCTCCGTGTGGAATATCACGCTGGTTGCAGCGGGAGCAGGCAGGAATGCCGTTGGGGAATACAGGGCGGTGTACATAGCGTTTCTCTTCTCCTCTTCCCGGTTCTCTATGCCCAGTGTTGTGTTTCGGACGGGCTAAGGACAATTGGAAATTAACAAATGCGTTACTTGTCAGCTGTGATAAACATGCCCAAACAGGTGTCAGGTTCAGTTTCACAGTGGGAGAGTGGTAGGACGTGTAATTAATCAGATAGACTGTATTTAGAGGTCATTAGTGCTTGTCGGAGGCTTAAAACACGGGATGCATATTGTTATGGGCTCTTGAAAGAAGTAATCCACTGTGGACCAGTGTTGTTTGAGCTGAACATAGACCTATACTTCTTAGCCTAGGCCTACTATGTTCTTTGCACGTCCTCGTGCTATTTTACTAAGTCACTGTCTTTCCTCCTTTTGCTATAGCTACTTAGCCAGTTTAATGTACGTGTTTCAGACAACAATATGAAATACAGCACCACAACTACATTATTTCATAACACACTGTTTACAAAGCACGCTATCTCCTCTGCCTTCATATTGCATGTTGAATTCCGTGCTATTGTTGAGATCTGTGCTGTTCGGCTGTGGCTGAACAGTGCTCTACACTGCTACCCATGACGAGGAATTTTAAAACGTGTGAGAAAGGCCAAATCCAGCTCATCTGCTCCCGATACACAGCCCCAAAAGACACAGATTTAGACCGCAGAGTGGAACGGTGGCAAAGGGAGCTGACAGGTAACAGAAGGCATCACCCTCTTTTCACACTTCAACCCATGACCCCTCTTAATAACGTCATATTCTCCCGTTACTAGCCATTCTCCCTTCACCCTTTCTAGTACTACTTGAACCCCCTCTTATCTTATTCTCATTTATATATCCAGGCTGTGATTGGGAGTACCATAGGGCAGCGCACAGTTGGCCCAGCGTCGTCCGGGTTTGGCCAGTGTGGTCCGTAATTGTGAATAAGAATTTGTTCTTAATTGACTTGCCTAGTTAAATACAGGTTAAATAAAATAAACAAATAAAATAAATGTCACAGTCTTACTCTTGTATCGTCCTATTTTTCCCTATTTTCTTCACCTTCTTACCCGTTTCTTACTCCCCTCTTACCACCCTATAAAATGAATGATATCTCCGTCTGAGCGCCCGCATACACGCTGTGTCTTACGCCACTTCTTTTAACCCCGTTGCCACCTTCGTATGCCCCTTTTACAACACTGGTATCCAGTCTTATCTCTCTCTTAACGCCCCTAGTATCTTCTTATCTTTCGAACCCCAAAACACCCCCTTCCTACATGTTGAGAGAATACACAGTAGGATAGCATTTTAACTACTGGCGGCAGCAGTGGGATTTTACCGAGCAGACTGTTCGACCCCAAAGCGCTACTTTTTAAACTCCTCACACCTAAATCCGACGGAATGAAAGATTATACAAAGCGTCTTAGAGTAGATTGCTACAGGAGGCTTATTGTGAGAACATGAGCAGAAGGCTCTCCTGTTAGCTAGCTCCCACCATGTTAGACTATGCTGTAAACATGGCCCAGGTTGTCATCAAGTATTTTTCCAGACCTTCTCAAGCCAAACATAGCTGGTCCCACTGACTGCTGCGCTTAAAGACCATGCACAGCCTACTGCCTCCCTCCAGAGATATTATTGACCTCACTTAAACACTATTTGCTTGTGTAAGCTTTTTGAATAGTTAGATCATAGGTATCAAAACCTTTTTGACAAATGGTTTTAATACTTAGGTATGTACAGGCCTTTACAAAGTACACCCCTTGACCTTTTCCACATTTTGTTGTGTTAAAGCCTGAACTTAAAATTGATTACATTTCAGTTTTGTGTCACTGGCCTGCACACAATACCCCATAATTTCAAAGTGGAATTATGTTTTTAGACATTTCTACAAATCAAAAACAAACTGCCAGCTGAAATGTCTTGAATCAATAAGTATTCAACCCCTTTGTTATGGTAAGCCTAGATATGTTCAGGAGTTAAAAAAAAGTCACATAATAAGTTGCATGAACTCTGTGTGCAATAATAGTGTTTAACATGATTTGTGAATGACTAGCTCAACTCTGTACCCCACACATACAATTATCTGTAAGGTCCGTCAGTCGAGCAGTGAATTTCAAACCCAGATTCAACCACAACGACCGGGAAGGTTTTCCAATGCCTCGCAAAGAACCTATTGGTAGATGGGTAAAAAAAATAGTAGACATTGAGTATCCCTTTAAGCATGGTGAAGTTATTAGTGACACAATGGATGGTGTATCACTACGAAGAAACAGGCGTCCTTCCTAACTCAGTTACCAGAGAGGGAGGTAACAGGGATTTCACTAGGGGGCCAATGGTGACTTTAAAACAGTTACAGAGTTTAATGGCTGTGATAGGAGATAACTGAGGATGGATCAACAACGGTGTAGTTCTACACAATACTAACCTAAATGACAGAGTGAATAGACGGAAGCCCGAACAAAATGCAAATATTCCAAATCATGCATGTTTGCAATAAGGCACTAAAGTAAAACTGCAAAAAAATGTGGGAAAGAAATGTACTTTATGTCCTGAATACAAAGCGTTATGTTTGGGGCAAATCCAACACAACACATCACTGAGTACCACTCTTCATAGTTTCAAGCATGGTGGTGGCTGCATCATGTTATGACTATGCTTGTTATCGGCAAGGACTAGGGAGTTGTTTTATAGAGCAAAGTACAGGAACAATCCTAGAGGAAAGCCTGATTAAGTCTGCTTTCCAACAGACAGGGGAGACAAATTCACCTTTCAGCAGGACAATAACCTAAAACACAAGGCCAAATATAGTTTCTTACCAAGACGACATTGAATGTTCCTGAGTGGCCTAATAGTTTTGACTTAAATCGGCATGACAATCTATGGCAAGACTTGAAAATGGCTGCCTAGCAATGATCAACAATCAACTTGACAGAGCTTGCGTCACAATCATTTAGAGAAGGATTGGACCAAGGTGTAGCGTGGTAAGCGTACATCTTTCTTTATTTGATGAACAACAAAATATAAACAAACATAACATTTTGTAGCACTAACACAGCAACTATACAAAAAACAAGATGCCACAACTAAAGGTGGAAAAAAACGTTGCCTAAGTATGATCCCCAATCAGAGACAACGATAGACAGCTGCCTCTGATTGGGAACCATACCCGGCCAACAAAGAAATATAAAAACTAGAATGCCCACCCAAATCACACCCCGACCTAACCAAATAGAGAAATAAAAAGGCTCTCTAAGGTCAGGGCGTGACAGCTTGAAGAATTTTAAAATAATAATGTGCAAATATTGTACAATCCAGGTGTGCAAAGCTCTTAGAGACTTACCGAGAAAGACTCCCAGCTGTAAATTCTGCCGAAGGTGATTTTAACATGTATTGACTCAGGGGTGTGAATACTTATGTAAATAAGATATTTCTGTATTTAATTGTCAATCAATTTGCTCACATTTCTAAATACATGTTTTCACTTTTTCATCATGGGTATTGTTTGTAGATTGGTGAGAGAATTGTATTTTATTTTATCCGTTTTGAATTCAGGCTGTAACACAAAATAAATTTGATAGTGTTCTATGTCCATGATTGCTTCATATTCACTCTGGAACACTGTTATTCCTGTGATTCTCCATTAAAGGTTATTGTAGTGGATGGATATGTATGTTGTCCAGCATGTGGGATATGAGTGTTCTTCCTCTCTTCTATTTGTCTTTAAAACTAAAGGGGGTCAATGAAATAGAAATGCCACTCATCCACCATGTTCTTCTGGCATGCCAGGCGTGTGAATTTATGGAAAGCGGCAGAGGAAAACCGTAGAAACAGTATCCGGTGGTTGGGTGACATCCCTGGTGCGAGACTGGCGATCTGGTTTCGGAGCAGAGGGGGGTGAGGGGGTCTGCATTTGGCCTGGGGGGACGGTTGGGGGTGAGTAGCACTTTAAAGAGCACTGTGATCTTCTCTGAAGAGCTTCCATCTATCATGTAGTTTGTAATGGGGGCTTCAGTATGTTTCATTAGCGACGAGGTAATGTGCCCGAGACAAGTGCAACTCACGCCATGGGGAATGGCAAACAACCCCCTCGCCGCTATGGCCTGTATCCTTAGCCCTCTTACCCCTTTTATCCCTCTTTCCCCCCTTACCCACCAACCACATCTAGTCTGAATTTCAGACATCCACCATCACCACACAACCCCCCTTCCACAAATTCCCCTAACCCTCACTTTACTCTCATTATATACATGTGTTTCCCAAACTGTGGGTCGGAACCCGCGGTGGGATTACATTTTTTGTGCATTTATTTTTTGGGAAATACTTATTCAGTGTAAACTTAAACAACTAAAACCAAATTGAAAGTATGCAGAAGCAATAATGGACCTATCTAAAAATAAACTCCTCTAATCTTTGAGAATTTACAATCAGCAAAATAAAAGCTAGGCAGTCAGGTACCCATTGATTATGTTATAATGTTTGAGCATAATAACACTGTACTAGCCATCTCAAAATGACTAGAATTGCAGTAAATTAGCTTTAAAACTACAGCATTTTCTGTCCACTGCCAAGATTATATTTTTGATTTATTCTTTGATTTATTATTAGGTCAACCCTTATGGTGGGTCTCGACTCAAAAGTCACCTCAATTGGTGGGTCACGAACCAACAAAGTTTGGGAACCCCTGTTATATACCATCACACCCCCCCCCCCCCCCTGACTATACATCACCTACCAGACCCCCCCCCGCCCTCCCCTCCAGCGAAACTCTGACGCCGTTATGAAACCTGAGACTCAATTTATCAGTCGATCAATTAATGAGGCTCAGCTTTTAGTGGGACGTCTGGGTTCCCAGCTGGATATGTTGCAACACGTGTGGAATGCTCAGGGGGCGCACACCGGACCCCCGGAATGCGGTGCGGCGGGACAGGGGCCGCAGTCGGACCGCTCATCACCTCAGCCGCCGGGCCTTGGCGTTTCCAATAATGACACTTGAAACATACGCCTGATACGCCTCATCTGCCCGATTTCACAGAGCTAGGTTGGGACGGACCACTTTTTGGGCACGGAGGAATCATAACTCATTTTGGGGGGGTCAGTTGAGTAATATAGGTTGTTTTAGTTGCCGACTCTCATTGTAACCCCCCCTAGACCCACTTATAGTGCTGTGGTCCTAAGGGAAGCCTCAAGTTTCCGGCTGTGGTCTAATTGAGTGGGATGACTAGCCCTGGGAGGCTCCCAACTCTTCTCCTCTCCTCTCTCCTCTCCTATGGGGTTGGTTTATACAGGCCTGCTGACTGTGCTGTCAGTGTCAAACGCTTGTTAGGACATCATCAATCTAGACGCAGTTAGAGATATTCCCAGAACAGAACGAAGGGGGCAGGTGATAGAGAGAGAGAAAGAGAGAGAGAAAGAGAGGGGACAGAAAGGGTAGAGAAGGAGGGAAGGGGGAGAGGGAATAAGAGAGAGGAGAAAGATACTCTAAAGAAAGAGAGAGAATGAGAGAAAGGGAGGATAGAAGGAAAGAGAGAAGCACTGCACAGTAGACAGAGAAAGAAAAGAGGAGGAAGAAAGAAAGAAAGAAAGAAAGAAAGAAAGAAAGAGGAGGGCCTGAAGAAGAGATGGATCCTAACAATGTGCCTCTTCATAAGTCGTTTGGTGTGAAGCGAAGTGTTGGGTGGGATCCTTTCTCGCTTTCCCTCAACTCATCCGTGTGAGCTCATATAAAACTGCAACGTTTCTTGTCGTAGATCATGTTGTCAGGAAAAGTCGACGCATTGTTCGCACATGTCTGCAGGCGTAAATGAAGTAACCTTCTCTGGTATCAGTATCAATTCCTGACAGACGAACACATTTAGCACATCACCAGCCGTCTTACGAGGGGGAAAAAAATCCGTTCACACCGTGGACGTACATAAGTGTGTTTGTCTTCTCCCAGGAAGTGGCTGTACAGGGGCTTTAAGCCGAACACACATTTCTCGCATTCTCTTCTATAAATCTTTCCCCATCGTCTTCCACTCCCGACTTTCTTTCTCACATCCTCTCTCTCTCTCTCTCTCCTTCCATTTCTATCCACACATTGGGTTCTCCAAAACTCGGGTTGTTGCCCATGTGTGTTGAGTAGAGCGGAGTGGAGCAGAGCGGCGGTAGAAGAATTTGAAAGGAGGACCATAAAGATGATGGATGCCGCCCAGCTTGTGTTTTCAGACCCAGCTGTTTTTTGTCATCCTGGACAGACCCGCTAGTTTCCTATACGCTCTCATCCATACATTCATCCACTCTTTATAAGCTTTCATCCATACAGTAATCTAAAACTCACTGAAAGAGGCCTGGTTAAGGGAGAAGATAGATTTGGCTGGATTATATGAGAGTTAAATGTTCAAGGTGGTGGTGCGAACTGGTGTTTTCAGTAAAGGGACAGGTGGTCTTTCTACCTCAGAAGGCCCCTCCCTTTGGCTCCAACCACAAGTCATATAAATCCATCAGTATATTTTCCTTTTATGATTTCACTGTCGCTTTATCCCCTAAAATATTTTATTTTATCATTTTCTCCACAGGCTCGATGACATGATGTTCCTGCCCGTCTCCCCTCCCCCCTCCTTTTCCCTCTCTTTTCTCCTACTAGTCCTCACTTTTCTCCCTCTTTCCCTCCTTTCCCGTTCACTCTCTCACTCCCCTCTGAGCTGGACTTCTCCCCATGACCCCTGCTACCACCTGGATGGGCGTCCGCGACACTGCCTGTCGGAATTCATCAATGCCGCCTACGGTGTCCCAGTCAGTGCCGCCAACTCCCTCCGAGGACCTCCTGACCAAAATGCTGTTAACGTCAGCTCCGTCACGGACCTCCACAACCCCTACAACCTGACCTGCTGGACAGCCCAGGTGGGAGGCACCGACGGCGGGGACTGGGTTCTCACCCTCCCCCTGGGCCGGCGCTTTGAGGTCACTTACATCAGCCTGCAGTTCTGCCAGCAGGGGGAGCCGTCGGATCCGGTCTCCGTCTCTTTGCTCAAGTCCATGGATCACGGGCGCACCTGGAGGCCAATGCAGCATTACTCCAGCGACTGCCCCGGGAGTTTTGGGCTCCAGGCCCAGACGGTGGCCCAGACCAGGCACCAGGAGACAGAGCCTCTGTGCTCGGATCCCCGGCCCCTGCAGAGGCACCGGGGAGGCATGGTTCTGGCCTTCTCCACCCTGGATGGAAGGCCCTCCTCTCCAGACTTTGACTACAGCCCCACCCTGCAGGACTGGGTGACGGCCACGGACATACGGGTGGTCTTCCACCAGGTGACCCAGTCCCAGCCGACTAAGTTGGGAAGTTCGGAGGATAGGGGGGTGGGTGTGGGATTGGGAGCAGATGCTGGGGTTCTGAGGTGGAGGGTGGGGTCGAAGAATAAAGCTGTGGTTGGTCAGGTGAATGGGGACAACAATGCTTGGGGGTATGTGGAGAAGGAGATGAAAAAGACAGAAAAACGAGGGAGAAGCAGAGGAGAGAAAATGGACAAATCCTGGCGGAGGGGTCACAACAAAGGGTCGGGAGGTCAGGGAGAGGATGGACACAATGTGACCCGGAAGGATTTAGAACGAGACACTCAGGCAATGGACACCTCCAAGAGAGGGAATGGTAAAGGAAAAGGGCGTGGCCGCAAAAGGGAGGGGGGCCACCATTGGAGTCCGTGCCAGGAAGGTGGCGTCTGTGATTGGACAATTGAGGGGCAAGGGAAGGACAACAAGGGGCGGGAATTGAGGAGGAGGAGAAACAACAATCGGAATCTCCAGCTAGTTCCTCCCTCCCCATTGATCTCCGCCCCCCCTGTCCGGCCCCCCCTGGCCCTCTCGGACCTGCAGGTGGGGGGCAGGTGTAAGTGTAACGGGCATGCCTCACGGTGTCGTCATGACGACGCGGACCGAGTGGTGTGTGTGTGTGAGCACCACACAGCGGGGGCAGACTGCGACGTATGTGAGGACTTCTACTACGACAGGCCCTGGCAACGAGCCACGCCCAGTCAGCCACACCCGTGCGTCTGTGAGTCACACCCCCCCATTACTGTGTGTGTGTGTGTTTGTGCATCTGCGTGTGTGCGTGCATGTCTGTATGTGTGAGTGAGTGCATATTGGATCATGAATGTAAACTTTACTAGCTTTCACTGAAATTCATTCCCTCCCCTCCTCCCACCTCCCCTTCCCCTCCTCTCTCCTACCCCCAGCGTGTGAGTGTAACGGCCACTCCTCTAAGTGTCGGTTCAGCATGGAGGTGTTCCAGCAGTCGGGCCGGCGCAGCGGGGGGGTATGTCTGAAGTGTCGGCATCACACAGCGGGACGCCACTGCCAGTACTGCCAGAATGGACACACCCGTGACCACGGCAAGCTACCCAACCACCACAAGGCTTGCCAATGTCAGTCAGAGAGAGGGAGCGAGAGAGAGAGAGTGTGTGTGTGTGTGTGTGTGTGTGTGTGCGCGTGCGTGCGTGCGTGCGTGCGTGCAAGCATTAAAGTTGTGTCTGTATCAGGTCGTTCTGACCAGCTGTGTATCTTATCCATGCAGAGATGTATGTGTGTGTCCAAGTGTGTGTGCATATGCGTCTGTTAGTATATCTGTTTCTCTTTGTGTATCTGCCAGTCTACGGGGTTTGTCTACATGTGTCTGTGCACCTGCCCCACAGTGTTTATGAGGTGGTTACATTGTGACAGAGAACAGTTATTCCTGTTAGGGTTACAAATATTCCCCTTTGTGCTTGACTGGATCCAGTGTCCATGTTGTTACCACTGGCTGGAATCCACTCTGCCATTTGACCTTTGACTGGTCACATGTCCCAAGTGACTGTGACACTCTGGCATGCTCATTGGGCGGTTGACCTAAGTTCTAATATAACCACTGTTAATGGTGTGTGGTTCGGTCATGCACACGACACATGCAGGTGTGTGTCTGTGTGAGTGATTGACTGTGTGTGTTTGAGCAATATTGGAGAACTTGAATGGGATATTTTAGCCTGGATGTTAGTCGGTTTCAGGTCTAGCCAACTCCTTATGGAGTGATTCCTCACGAAACCAGGACAAGAATGATTTCACAAAATGTAATCCATAGAATGGTCCTTTGGGGAAAGGCTTGTTGACGTATATTTGACATTTGTATCTAAAAGCACGATTGAGACAGAGTTATTCAACATTGGCATATTTATGACATTTTGGCCATGCCCAGGCCTCCTTTAAGACTACAGAATGTTTCATTCGTAGATGCTACAAAGCAACAACAACAAAACATGTCATATAGGCTTTACAGCTTGCTTTGTAACATAAGTAGTATTTTGATTTCAAGAAGAAAAAAAAATTACATTCATTTTGGAATATTGAAAAATATGAACATGAATATTGAAAAATATGAACATGAATATTGAAAAATATGAACATGAATATTGAAAATATACCATTTTAGATTTGACAAATTCCTCAATATATTATTGAACATAATATTATATACGGGCATATCAAAGTTCCAGAGTGGGTGGGGATCTCTGCTACTTTTAGAGGAACGATCCAATTTGTAAGCATAACCAACAGAGTGAATGTGAAAATGGATTCAAAATGGTCAGGATGTGCAATGATACAAGTAAAAAGAGGGCTGTGATTGGTTACATTGCCTACTATGCCAATTTCTCTGAATAAAATGGGCCATAACTTTAACACTAGCAGAGATCTCAGTCTGGAACTTTGATAAGCCCGTAGAGTATATTATGTTCAACAATACACCATAATATTAATACAATTAATTAAGCTACATTCTTAAAATCAATCCCATATATTATGTTCTTTAAAAAAAAAAGGCTTTAAATTCTCTAGAACGGCCAATATTAAAAACAGTCAAATGCTTCTCAAAGATGCCCTCTGGTGGTCAAACTAGCACTAACTAGCATTAATGCAACAATGTCTGACACTTTAATGACGTGCCATAGAATTCTGCGGCAGCCTGCAACCTGTGCTACAATACGACGCAACTTTTAAAGGAAGAACCACTGTAGATTGGAAAATGTGCCAAGTCAAAACATTTGTTTTTTCAATATTCATGTTTATCTTTTCAATATTGAAATGAATATGTTTTTTCTTGAAACCAAAATACTACTAATATTACAGAACAAGTGGTAAAGCTTAATTTGAAACAATGTTCTGCTTTGTAGCACCTACAGATGAAACATTATGGAGTCTTAAAGGAGGCCTGGGTAAGGCCAAAATGCCATAGATATACAACTGAAATGTGTCTTCTGCTCCGTTCTCAAACCTCAAAAAATGTTAAATATACAGTATGTCAACGAGCCTTCCTCAACAGGACCATTCTATGGATTACATTTAGCGAAAATCCCCCAAATCATGTCATTCTTTTGTCTTGATTTTGTAAGGAAACGCTCTATGGTATTGTCATGCCAAGTTGGGTGTTACAAGGAGTTGAGAAGGGAGAAGAAACAGACTGGCACCCAAGCTATAGACATTTATAGGCTACAGTATAGCTAGCTAACTTATGTCAGTTACCTTAGTGCTATTTATGTGTCATAATATTATTTGATGTAATAATCAATGATAGATAAATCAATCATGTTTATTTGATCAATGTTCAGGTCAAGTCAGCCTTTTTCCAAATCTAGTGATTTAAACCTTAGTGACTTGCCTGCAAATCTAATTATTTAAAGGTGTTTGGAGTAGCTGTAAGGGTTTGTTTAAATTACTTTACTGGAGGAAAAACAGACCTACTAAAGAACGGCTTCCTCTTTGTCTGTGCCCTTTGGATAACCCCAACACACACACACTCTCTCTCTCTCTCTCTCTCTCTCTCTCTCTCTCTCTCTCAATTTCAAGGCTTGATTAGCATGAAAGGAGACAATGTTACCAATTATGCAATGCTGTCTAGTTTTTCTGTTGCATTAGCATTCATCTATTTCTTTCTCTCCTCTCATCCTTCAATCCTCTTCTCTGTCTCTCTCAGCGTGTCAGTGTCATCCTATGGGTGCTGTGGGTCGCTGGTGTAACCAGACATCAGGACAGTGTTTGTGTCGGGATGGGGTAACGGGTTTGAAGTGCAACCGCTGCGCCCTTGGCTACAAACAGGGGCGCTCGCCCCTCCGGCCCTGCATCCGTAAGTCAACTGTACCTACCTACTCTGTCTGGAAACTGGCCTCCATGTAGGGCCAGACAATAAGATTCTAATGGTGATTCATGAAAGAATGTGATTATCCTGGAGCTTTGGAACCAAAATGGCACACATTTTACTGCATAGTCTTTGGTTTATGTGGACAGGCCAACTAAGCCCAACTACAGACTTTCATAGTCACTTGAGTCTCACTCCCTTGGGGTTTTGGTTTCCAATAGGAAATTAATCTCATTGTAACTCGTGATGTGAAACTCAATGGCCCTTTATCTGCCTCTCTCTCTCTCTCTCTCTCTCTCTCTCTCTCTCTCTCTCTCTCTCTCTCTCTCTCTCTCTCTCTCTCTCTCTCTCTCTCAACCTAATTTGTTTTTTGAAAACCTAATTTAAGTCTTTATCAAACCTGTATAAAAGGAGCCATCCTCGGCTATCAAATATCTATACTAATTTGTCCAAATCACCCTGGATCCTCCCTCCTCTGATTTCCAACAATGTTAGTTTTACAGTTTCCACAACAGTGCTAATGTAGGGAGCCCTTAAGGCCTCTATGAACAGGCCTTGTCTCTCACTGATCCTAGATCAGCTCGGCTGGGATTTGAAACACTTTATCCTCTACACTCCTGCAGTCGTAGCTTTGCTTTTTTGAACAGCGAGCGTTAATCCATGTGTGTTTCTGCGTCTAATCGCGGGAGTGCCGACAACCACACATGGATTGGCCCGGGCGGCGACACTTTCTAAGCCCTAATCAGGTGACATGGGTCTGGGTTTCGCACCTGTCGCGCATCCCTCAAAACGCCCCCCACTCCAGACTCATAACTCTTCCGGTGAAAGGAGTGAGTGAAAGAAAACCTTGTTTGTTTTTACTACTGAACCCATCTTATGGCTATCTATAGCCTCTCTCTCTTCTCTCTTCTCTCTCTCTCCCCCCGTCTCTCTTCATGTCTCTCTCTTTCTCTCTCTCTCTCTCTCTCTCTCTCTCTCTCTCTCTCTCTCTCTCTCTCTCTCTCTCTCTCTCTCTCTCTCTCTCTCTCTCTCTCTCTCTTTCTCTCTCTCTCTCTCTCTCTCTCTCTCTCTCTCTCTATCTCTCTCTCTCTCTCTCCTCCCTCCCCTCGTCCAGCAAAAGCCAGCCGCTCACTGGCTAAAAACAAAGTTAGCGGTGATGATTTGAGACCTCAGCCACAGGAAGCTAACTCGCCCTTAAAGCTAAAGTCATCGTCGGAAAAGGAGCCAGGTGTATAATTAGTAGGTTGCTGATCTGGGTTTTGTGGTGGCCACACCAGTTGTCTGAACAGATAGGCTAGGACATGTATTGAGGTCACACACACACACACACACACACACACACACACACACACACACACACACACACACACACACACACATATGCAGACACACACACACACACACATATGCAGACACACACACAGATGTATGCACACACACAAATCTCATTGCACGTCTTGAGTATGTGAGCATACGCACGCATGTGCACGTGAATGCTCCAACCCCCAATAGGATTAATCCCAACTCCAGTTCAGAACTAACTCTAACTCTGGGCCCTCCTACCCCAGTCTGCTTGGATGGGGTGTAGGGTATCATTGACTGTCCCAGTTGTGTCAGAGAGGACAGGGACACAGGACGCAGTGAGGGCCAGGGTAATATATAGTGGGCCCCAAAGCCACACACACGTACTTAAAGCCAGGATAATATATGGATAGCCCAGGTGTACATGCGGTAGGCTGACACTTCTAGGGTCATGAAGGTGACATTAGATAGACAGACAACCAAGAGAGACAGACCTGTGGTATGACTGAAATAAACTCTGAAAAAAACATTTTGCATCACTGTGAGTGAGTGCGAGTGAGTGTGTGTGTGTGTGTGTGTGTGTGTGTGTGTGTGTGTGTGTGTGGGGGGGGGGGGGCTAGTCACAGAGGTGGATTTCTGACTCTTTGAGGACCACACACCAACTCCTCCAGACACATACTCATCCTCCACATGGGAATTCCACACACACACCGACAGGCATTCACGCATAGCACACATATTCAAATTCTCTCCCATGCAACACACACACACACACACACACACACACACACAACCTGTCACTTACAGTGCACAAAGACACGTCTGTATAAGTAGGGTCAAGCTAAAAGGCATTGTATTCACACCCTGTCCCTGTCTATTCTCAACTTTCACCTCTATATGACATACAACCTGTGTTTGTTTTTATCTGTAGGAGTCCAGGAGGAAGCAAGCCCCACCACACCTGTGTACCAACCCCAGTACAGTGTAGGTGAGTTTGGGTTGAGAATGAAAACACGGTTGCAAGTCTCAACACAATCTACTATATTGAACTGTAATATTGGGCCGCAATTTCAGTGGTTCCCCCCAACGCTGGACCTGGGGAGTTACAGGCTTTTGTTTCAGCCCAGCACTTTCACACCTAGATAAAATAAATGCTGATCAGCGACGGATTAACTGATTTCAAGTGTTTTCGAACAGAATAACTGTAACTCTTCTGGACTAGAGTTGGTGACTGATAACTTTCCAATTAGATACATACTGTACCCTGTGTGAGTCTCAGCTGTAATGGTCTACTGGATTGGTAGCTGTCTAGCTCCCTCTAGTGGTAGTAGGGGGATATTTCACCTGCTGCTGGACTCCAGAGAGGCATCTGTTAGACATAAGATACTGTGATGACAAATAGAAGCAGGGCATATTGTAATTAGTGGTACAGACATGTGTCGCAGTGAGATGCTCTCTCTCATTCAATACATTCCCTCCCTCTCCCTCTCCCTTTCTCTCCTCCTCGTTCTCTTGTTCCCCCTCAACCTCCCCTCCCTCTCTCTCTCTCTCTCTCTCTCTCTCTCTCTCTCTCTCTCAGATGAGGAGTGTGTATCGTATTGCCAGCCATCGCTGGTTAAATTGAGGATGAACCTGGAGACGTACTGTCTAAAGGACTTTGGTAAGAACTGTAAGGTACAATGACTTTGGCATGGCTGCAGAATACAATGCAAAAATACAAAATTCAAGCAATTCTCTCCCCCCCCCCCCCCCCTCCCCCCCCAGTCCTGAAGCTACAGGTCAGAGGGATGGAGCGTTCAGGCCCCTGGTGGCAGTTCTCGGTCTGGATCCAGACCGTGTTCCGTACGGGTTCTTCCTCCCGCGTTCGCAAGGGCCCCCAGGCACTGTGGGTTCCCGACCGCGACCTGGGCTGCAGCTGCCCCGCCCTCCAGGTGGGCCGCACCTTCCTGCTGATTGGGGCCGAAGGGGGGAGGCGGAACTGGGGCCCCGAGGAGCGACGGCTGGTCGCCGATAGATCCACACTGGCTCTCCAGTGGAGGGAGCACTGGAATCCCAAACTGAGAGGGTTCAGGGGGCAGGACAAGAGGGGCCGCTGCCCCCCAAAATTGCCCGGGGGTGGGGACCCCCATGGGGGCCACTCGAAGCACCATCACTCAGAGTACACCCCACCTCACCTTGTGACAGAGAAAGAGACAGAGGTCAAGGTGCACCCACACAAACATTCACATTCACACACACCCTCAGACTCTGTGAAAGACATGGAAGAGGAGGCAGAGAACTCTGTGGCGTTGGACACAAACACTCATACACAGTCCTCATCACACCACAGACCTGGACCTTCACAATCCCAGGAAGAGCAACAGGAACAGACTCCATCCACCTCCACACCCAGTCTCGTATGTTCAACCCAGACTCCTGTCTGAAATGTAGGAGGAAGAAGAGAGAGAAAGAAGAAGGGACAAAGAAAGGAAGTAATATTGTCAAATAGATGGGCTATATCCCTTTGCCGTTCTTCTCATAAGGAGAGGGGGGTGAGTGATGAATGGAGAAGGGAGAGAGGGAGCAAGTGGTCTCTGTCAGACTGTGTAAGCACTGGGTGTCCAATGTCCAGAGAAACGGAGGGATGATCAGTTGTTCCCGACATCTTTCCCTTCAACTTCCAATGAGGAGATGAGAGGGAGCAGGTTGGTCATCTGTTCAGAAATCAAACTTCCAGGTGCTTGAGCTAAAAACAGAGTCATGGAGAAAAGGACTCAAACGTTGCCATTACAATGTTTTTCTACTGAATCGGCTTAGTATTGTTGAGAGTGAATGAACACTGTAAAAGTGGAAATAGGTGTTTTTATTGAATTACATAAAGTCAAATGTTTTCTTGAAAAACTATCTGAATCGTATTTATGCTTAGAAACGTTTAGGAATATTTAAAGGCAAGAATAGATCCAGGGTGCTTTGGGATGGATCACGATTGCAATAAATGTATAGTAAACTGACATACATATATTTATTTATGTCAATACAGTATGGGCAATATGTGTCCCAAAGTATACACTACTACTAATAATACTTGATTCAACTTTTCATTACTAAAATAATCTCAAAGCGCTTGAAAAAGCAAAACAAACAAGAATCAAATTATACGGATATACGATTGAGTAGGTTTGAAGGCGTCTCACCGACGCCTCGCCACCACGCCTGTCAGACTATGACTTCTCCATAGCCGTAGACTCTATAACACTCTACCTCACAAAATGACCTCAGAGATGAAAATAAAGGTGTTTTTCATGTAATATAGTACTGTACAAATACTGTCTACAACTGACTGTCCTACTTTGTGCTTGTCACACCACTTCGGTTGAGAGTTCCCTTCAGTGGTAGATACACAACATCGGGTCAAGTGACACAACCTTATGTTCACGGAGGCACGGTTCCCATGGGTTGAGCGATGAAACCATAGTCTAAGAAACTGACACCAACGAACTGCCATTTAGAGGAACGTTGAGTCGCTCTAAGATAGAATATGACTCTCAGATAGAGCATGAATCCTACCACAGACGTTTAGAACTAGAGATATACATCTAAAAAAGCATTGGTCAAATGTGATGTCATGCATTCTGTTTTGGTCTGGAAAATACGTATAGCACCCCAGCCCTGGGAAAACGGTGAGGAGGGGTGAGGAGGGGTGAGGAGGGGAAACGGTGAGGGGGGGTGAGGAGGGGAAGGGAGGAGGGGAAAGGGTGAGGAGGGGAAAGTGGTTGAAGGGGTGAGGAGGGGAAGGGGTGAGGGGTATGAGTGAGGAGGGGAGGGAGTAAGAGTGAGGGGTGAGACCTATGAAGGAGCTCCCAATTGTCAGTTGTCATGTTGTTCTTATAGCTTTGTATGGTTGACTGATTGGCCCATGTTGTGATGTAGCCTGTGATTGGTTGGCCCATGTTGTGATGTAGCCTGTGATTGGTTGGCCCATGTTGTGATGTAGCCTGTGATTGGTTGGCCCATGTTATGATGTAGCCAGCCTGTGATTGGTTGGCCCATGTTGCGATGTAGCCTGTGATTGGTTGGCCCATGTTGTGATGTAGCCTGTGATTGGTTGGCCCATGTTGTGATGTTTCCTGTGATTGAAAATAAAATGAGGAGAAAAATAGCTTTGCTGACTGATTACCTCTCTAGGGTACCCCACACACAGAGGGAGGGAGAGTGTCTGTGGCTGTGTGTGTGTGTGTCTTTGTGTGTGTGTGTGTGGAGAAGATGAGAGTGTGAATGCAAGACAGAGAGAAAGAAAAAGACAGAGAGAGAGGGTTGGGAGAGAGAGAGAGAGGGTTGGGAGAGAGAGAGGGTTGGGAGAGAGAGAGAGGGTTGGGAGAGAGAGAGAGAGGGTTGGGAGAGAGAGAGAGAGGGTTGGGAGAGAGAGAGAGAGGGTTGGGAGAGAGAGAGAAAGGGTTGTGAGAGTAAGAGAGAGAGTTGTGAGAGTAAGAGAGAGGGTTGGGAAAGAGAGAGAGAGAGAGAGAGAGAGAGAGAGAGAGAGAGAGGGAGGGTGGGAGAGAGAGAGAGAGGGTTGTGAGAGTAAGAGAGAGGGTTGGGAAAGAGAGAGAGAGAGAGAGAGAGAGAGAGAGAGAGAGAGAGAGAGAGAGAGAGAGAGAGAGAGAGAGAGAGAGAGAGAGAGAGAGAGAGAGAGAGAGAGAGAGAGAGAGAGAGAGAGAGAGAGAGAGAGAGAGAGAGAGAGAGAGAGAGAGAGAGAGAGAGAGAGAGAGAGAGAGAGAGAGAGAGAGAGAGAGAGAGAGAGAGAGAGAGAGAGAGAGAGAGAGAGAGAGAGAGATGCACCTGCTCTGTTTTTCCAGGAACACCTGTCAGCAGACGTCTTCACAGTTGACCCCCTGACGACAGTGAGTTTGATCTGAAAACTCCCCCAGCACACACACACACACACACACACACACACACACACACACACACACTTACACACACACGCTAGTGACCTGCAAGCACTGAGTATACAACCACTGTAAGCCTACAACATTCAAGTTGTCTTATGGTTTATTCAGACAAACTTTGCAATACAGTTTGTAAACGTTACGCAATTTGCTATTTACATATGTAATGTAAACACTGACAAAAAAATACAAAGCACACATGCATGAGGGACGGTAGCAAGTGTAAGTTTTGCCTCCACACGCACAGTACCAGTCAAAAGTTTGGACACACCTACTCATTCTTTTTTTTTTTTTTTTACTATTTTCTACATTGTAGAATAAGAGTGAAGACAATACAAATATGACATAATACATATGTAGTAACCAAAAAAGTTTTAAACAAATCAAAATATGTTTTAAATTTCAGGTTCTTCAAAGTAGCCACCCTTTGCCTTGATGACAGCTTTGGACACTCTTGGCATTCTCTCAACTCTTGGCATTCTCTCAACCAGTTTCATGAGGTAGTCACCTGGAATGCATTTCAATTAACAGGTGTGCCTTGTTAAAAGTTAATTTGTGGAATTTCTTTCCTTCTTAATGCGTTTTAGCCAATCAGTTGTGTTTTAACAAGATAGGGGTGGTATACAGAAGATAGCCCTATTTGGTGAAAGACCAAGTCCGTATTAGGGCAAGAACAGCTCAAATAAGCAAAGGTCAGTCAATCCTGAAAATGTCACATCTTAACATTAACTGTTCAGAGGATACTGCTTGAATCAGGCCTTCATGTTCAAATTTCTGCAAAGAAACCACTACTAAAGGACAACAATAAAAGGAAGAGACTTGGGCCAAGAAACACTAGCAATGGACATTAGACTGGTGGAAATCTGTTCTTTGGTCTTATGACTCCAAATTTGAGATTGTTGGTTCCCACCGTGAAGCATGGAGGAGGAGGGATGATGGTGTGGTGGTGCATTGCTGGTGACACTGTCTGTGATTTATTTTGAATTCAAGACACAATTAACCAGCATGGCTACCACAGCATTCTGCAGCGATCCGCCATCCCATCTGGTTTGTGCATAGTGGGACCATCATCTCTTTTCAACAAGACAATGACACAACACACCTCCAGGCTGTGTAAGGGCTATTTGACCAAGAAGGAGAGTAATGGAGTGCTGCATGAGATTACCTGTCCTCCACCATCACCCGACCTCAACCTAATTGAGATGGTTTGGGATGAGTTGGACCGCAGAGTGAAGGAAAAGCAGCCAACTAGAGCTCAGCATATGTGGGAACTCCTTCAAGACTGTTGGAAAAGCATTCCAGGTGAAGCTGGTTGAGAGATTGCCAAGAGTGTGCAAAGCTGTCATCAAGGCTAGGAGGCTGTGTGTGTGTGTGTGTGTGTGTGAGGGATTAGCTGCTACATGGTGTTTGTAACTGCCTCTGTGTGTTGTCGAGAGGTGCCATGTTTACTGCCTGTGAGAGAGGCTTTTACGAGGCATGAGGTCTGCACCGCAGCCAGAGCCAAAGTTTAATTAGACCTCCTGCAAACTCTCTCCTATCTTCCCTTCTTATTTCCTCTCTCTCTCCCCCCTCTCTCCTCTATTTCTTTCTCTCTTCACCTGTCATTTCTATCCCTCTTTCTTCCCTCAGTCTCTCTCTCTTTCTCACACAGACACACACATTCTCAGAATCAAACACCCAAGACGAAGTTCAACGAGCTGTGTGGCTTCACCTACACACACACACACACACACACACACACACACACACACACACACACACACACACACACACACACACACACACACACACACACACACACACACACACACACACACACACACACACACACACACACACACACACACACACACACACACACACAGCTTCTGTTAACCTGAAAGGGAGAGGTCAATCCTTCTGATCCGCTGCCTGCATGCTTTCCATACGGACACGCTGCGGCCACGGCAACCCGAGTCCCCCCAGATTAGGACTAATCAAGCGTGCCTCGACTTTGGCCAACTCCTGCCCCTCGCACCCCCCCACCTCTCTCTCCCACCCCTCCTCTCTACCCCCTCTCTGCCCCCCAACCCACCCTTCTGTCCACCAGGCCCCCTCTCTCTGCCCCCCCAACCCATCCCTCTGACCACCAGGCTTCTTCTCTCTCTCTCTCTGGCTCCCAACCCGCCACTCTGTCCACCAGGCCTCCTCTCTCTGCCCCCCAACCCAACCCTCTGTCAACCAGGCCTCCTCTCTCTGCCCCCCAACCCAACCCTCTGTCAACCAGGCCCCCTCTCTCTCTCTACAGCTAGCTACAGGGGGTTACAAATACAGCACAGCTCACTTTCAGTGGCATATATTTTTATACTGTTACTGTACAACCCAGTTATATCCTTTGACTATAACAAAGTGACACACACAGGTGTTGTCCATTCATTCTGGGTTAATGCATGACATACTTTCGCCTTTGCTCTGTCTAACCACCTCTACCTATCCTTAGCCTTGCCTATGGTACATTTGACCTCTC